>NC_041029.1:17216398-17358898 GCF_900634625.1 Parambassis ranga
TTCAGGAGTTTTAACGTTACTTTAGTGCTTCGCTGCTGTGTACTTCAGTCATCTGTGTGTGAACATCCCTGAACGCACCACCTTATACAGATGGGCTAGCTGTTCAGGCGCTGGATTCCAAATCCATCTAAAGATGTTTTTCACCTTCTTGAGTTTATTTTATCTGAAACTTAATGCTAATGCACCAGAACAATGGAGGTGAATGGAAGAGTTAAAACACGCTGCTAGGCTTCCATGATCAGGAATTCATGGACAACATGGTCCCTGCTGGGTCGACCACTGTCTCATCTTATTTTGAAATATATATATATATATTTATATACAGATGGAAGTGACTCACCGGCTATGGTCAGACCTCTTGTGTGAATCTCACACATGTGCTTATTATTTTGGGTTGATGGCCATATGTTGGGATATAGGTTTTGTTTCAGACCTGGCAGACTTCTTCTTATTCTTCTGCTGCTGTTCTTGGTCACTGTGCTTTTTCTTTTTCTTTTAAATTTCCTTCCTTAGAGCCTGCTATCAATGGTCTGACAGCTAATTAGAGTTGTGTGTGTGTGTGTGTGTGTGTGTGTGTGTGTGTGTGTGGTACACAGCATACCAGATTTCACATTGTTCCTTTGTGTTCGCTGCCAACCACATGCACAGTTGCTAACAGCCTGAGGTCAGACTAGCTAACTTTAGAGCTCAGAGAAACGACCCTCTCAACAGGTGTGTGTGTGTGTGTGTGTGTGTGTTATGTATAACAATGGCTAGTTAAGTTGTCAGGTCCTTGGTTGTCGGCTTGTTAGCAGCTTCTCTGCCACTTTTCTGTTGCTGAAATGACATCAAACAACATAGTCACCATATAATAATAAGACAGTTGATCAATAAGATAATTGATTGACGGGACAATAACATGAGTAGATACAGAGGGATAACAGGTGTAAATAATTTGTTTTCTGAGCATATTAACGATGCTTCAAAGGTGTCGGTCGCTTGTTGAACATGTCAAGTTAATCAGGTGTTAAGATGGCGGCCATGTTTTACAACGCTTACAGTGTAAAAGCTGAATAGATGGTTTGGAAGTGCCAGTAAATTAGCCTCTAATTTAGATTGTCCCAAGCAGCAGGTCACAGGGAGAAAGTGTGAGTGAGGCTGAAGGTGGAGCGGGACAGAGTGACAGAAACCCTATCCTTCCTGCTCTTTATGCAGTCCACCCCCCCACCCCGTCACATTCTCACCTGTTGACGCTCCATCAATCTCCCGGCGGTCACCCTGCCAGGAAGGTGTCAGCGGATGTCTGTCTGTGCGTGCTTTCATGTCAGAACAATGGCGGCTCGGTCTGAAACCATCTCTGAGAGTGTTGTGTGTTTATCCATCTCCAAAGAGATTAATCGCAGGAGAACATGTCCACATGGTGATTAGGCGAGGACGGCTCACTCACAGTGCAATGTGTCTGAGTGATTGTCATGTGTTTGTCTCTGTTGCAGCCATGTCAGATGTAGAAGAGGAATACGAGTAAGTGGAAAAGAATGACCTCTTCATCACTATATAAATCCATCAGCTGTGAGGTTTACTGACTACACTGTCTCTGTGTTTGTCTTCAGGGAGCAGGCCGAAGGTACGTCCCCTCACACTGTGTCCGTTTAAGTCGAGGATTCAGAGAAGAGATTCTCTTTGATGGTCTCCTCTCAGAGGTGGAGGTGGAGGAGGTGGATGAAGCTGAGCAGCAGCAGCAGGACGAGGAGGAGACGGAGGAAGATGGAGGAGGTAAGGACAAGAAGGCACTCCTATAGGTATATATATATATATGTTGAGATGATGTCAAGTGTCTGGTGGCGCTCCCTCTGTCTCTCTCTGAGTTCTGACCTTCCTCTTGTTTTACTGCTTTCCTATTGGCTGACACTGTGCTGGTCCGGACTACCAGAGCAACAGGAGTACCAAGGTAGGGTGGGCACACATCATGGGCTCAGTTTAAGCTGTATGATCTGAAGTCATGTAGAACTATAACACAAATCATCTGACTGTAGTAGATGTCAGTATTAGGCAAACATGCAACACCTTGTTTCACCCGTGGCTGCAAAACCAGACCAAATCATCAGCCCTCCGCCGCCGTGCTTGGGTATGAGGGGTTTCTGCTGAAATGTTTATGTGGTGGTGGTGAGCATTAAGGCCCGTTAGAGGCTCTGAGATGCAGCACTTGGGTTTTTTGTGTGTATTTCTCTGAGCATTGCACAATCTGTCCTTGGGGGGTGAACTTGCAGCTGTCTGTAATGCTTTCCACATATGTGGATAATCTTTCTGACTGTTGTTTTGGAAAAACCCTTTACTTGCACAAGCAGTAAACTTAATCCATGATCATTTTTGCTATGCTTTTTCCCAGAGCCGTTGTTATGTCTACCGTTTCAGTTGTTGACATCAACATAATTGCCAAAATTACTATATGGCAGAGAGTTACTCACTTCAAACACAGGAAATCAGTCCTCCAAGCAAACAATCTGTAAAGCGTGATCAAGGCAGTGACGTAGTCCAGTCTGAGTTCGAAGCCAAGAAGTAAGTCCGTGGGAAAATAGGAAGTTCAAGCAACCCGTACAATACTGTACGGCAGTCCGAGAGTGGCAAAAGTACCGACAGGGAAAAAACACAAATCCAAAACCAGGCATGGAATCATACACAGGTAAGTAGTCCAAGATAATCGCTGGAACGCTAGGAAGCAATTCGAAGACGACCTACCAAAGATAGGGCGACAAATAGTCCAAAGTTCTTAGGGAGTCATGGGAGTAAGGAGCGTGGCAGTGGCGGGAATCCGCGGGGACACCAGTCGCCATGATGTGAGTTCCTGACAACAGCAGGTGGTTGTGCTAGTAAATAGCATGGTGCCATTTGCATGATGGGAAATGTTAGTTTAGCATTTTGGGTACACATGTTTGACATTAGCAGTTAGGTGAACTACAAACAAGCAATTAGCAATTAGCAAGCCATTCCAGCTGTTTTTCTGTCTCATTGCTAAGCTAGGCTAACTGGCTGCTGGGTGTTGTATTGTCAGTACAAACATATGATTATATGTTTTTGTTCCATAATGCTAACTTTTTCTGGAAGCATCAGTCGTTACCTTTGGCCTTCTTCATTTTCATGTCCTCTCTCCTCTTCCTCCTGTTTGTTTTCCTTTCCTTTATTACTTTCTTTCCTTCCTCTCTTGCAATGACCCCTGTCTTTATTGTGTTACCATCCCTCCATCTTTCATTGTGTCGTTATGTGGCTGCTCCGTCAGATCAAGACGCCCAGGAGGAAGGTGAGAATTAGAACAAGTGCTCTGCTCCTCCGGCCTGCCGCCACATTATCTAACACATGGAGGTCATATCTGTTCTTATAAATCTCACTTAAAAGGTATTTCAGTCTACTTTATGGGGTTAAATGTTCATTGTGACCAAGGGTTAGTATGGATTGTGGTCATATCGTTGCGTGTTTCCTTGTTGTTGTTTTCATGCTTGCTGTGCTTCCAGTCTCACTAATTATTAAAAAAATTCATTCAATTCAATTCACTTCACACATGTAACCTGTCACCTTTGTCTCTGTTCTCTGCAGAGGAGGAGCGCCCCAAACCGAAGTACGTGCTCATTCACGCTCTCTTCATGTAGCTGTGAAATGATGGTTTGTCGTATTACAGTCTGTCTCTCCGCTCTGCTCCAGGCCTATGGCGCCCCAGCTTGCCCCCCCAACCATTCCTGTGGGAGACAGGGTAGACTTTGATGTAAGTAAACTAGAGGCCACTAAATGTGGAACACTGCTCCATCATCATGCAAATGAACCTGCTTCTTTCATCAGGACATCCACAGAAAGCGCATGGAGAAGGACCTACTGGAGCTGCAGACTCTGATTGAAGCACACTTTGAGCAGAGGAAGAAGGACGAGCAAGAGCTCATTGGCCTCAAAGACCGAATTGTACGTTTATTGAGATGCTAACACATCGCGTCCACGTGTTCAGATTCATTAACAGACACGTGGTGCCTTTGTTTTGCTTTTGATCAGGAGAATCGTCGGTCAGAGAGAGCCGAGATCCAGAGAGTCAGAGCGGAGAAGGAGAAGGACAGACAGAACAGGATCGCGGTAACAAACACGCACTCACATCATGGCGGTTAGCCCACAACAGGCCTGGTGACGGTGATGTCATGACTCCATCCTTGTCCATCTGGCAGGAGGAGCGTCATAGGAAGGAGGAAGAGGAGGCCAAGAAGAAGGCCGACGATGACGCCAAGAAGAAAAAAGTGCTGTCCGGAATGGGAGCCAACTTTGGAGGCTTTTTGGCGAAGGTGGGATGATGATGATGATGATGATTGTGGTGATGGTGATGATGATGGTGATGGTGATGATTGTGGTGATGGTGATGGTGATGATTGTGGTGATGGTGATGGTGATGGTGATGGTGACGTCGATGATGAAGACGAGGATGATGACGTGATGATGATGACGATGATGATGGTGATGATGATGCTGATGGTGATGGTGATGATGGTGATGGTGATGATGATGATGATGGTGATGGTGATGATGATGATGATAGTGACGGTGATGGTGATGATGATGATGATGATGATGATAATGGTGATGATGATGATGCTGATGATGCTGATAATGTTGATGATGATGATGACGATGACGATGATGATGATGATGATGACGACGACGACGAGGATGATGATGATGATGATGATGGTGACGATGATGATGATGATGATGATGATGATGATGGTGATGGTGACGATGATGATGATGATGATGATGATGATGATGATGATGATGATGATGATGATGATGAAGATGATGATGATGGTGATGGTGATGGTGATGATGATGATGATGACATGTTCTGTGTCAGGCTGAAACCAGGAAGGGAAAGCGGATGACGGGCAGAGAGATTAAGAAGAAGACCCTCGCCGACAGGCGGCAGCCGCTCGCCATCGACAACTTGAGGGAGGACTCACTTAAGTAAGTCACTTCCTGTCAGCTGACCTCAAGTTAACAAAATAAAAACTCCCTTCTAAAAGTGCCTCTTTCTGTTTCCAAGGCAACGGGCCCAAGAAATGTGGAACTGGATTTACCAGCTGGAATCTGAGAAGTTTGACTTCATGGAGCACATGAAACACCAGAGATATGAGGTAACGTTAATATTAATTCATATTGTTATCATGTAGATTCTACCAATTGATCTTTAGTGACCGGATTTTAATATCACTTCACTGAGCCCTTCATTACTAGCTAGTTAGCAGCGATGCTAGCTAATGTTTGCTATGTAAAGTAGAGGCAGTTAGCCTGCTAGCTGGAGCTTGGCTGTGGTATAACTCTACTATAAACATGTGATAATGTAGTGATTGATGCCTGGTGCTGAGCGCTGTCATCTTTCTCTCTGTGTGCACCCGGCAGATCATCGTGCTGCTCAACAGAATCCAACATGCTCAGAAGTTGTAAGTAGCTGCTCCTACTCTGAACTTATTTCCTGCCTTCACTTCCTTCTTTTTTATTTTACTGCCGTTCCTTTGTTTTAAACAGTAAAAAAGGCCACGGCAAAGGGAAGGTGGGCGGGCGCTGGAAGTAAAAACCAATAAACTCCACACCAGATCATTTAAAGACAAACAGGAAGCATCGAAGGGATCAGGAGCTCCGGCGCCTTTCTGCTGGCTGCTTGAGTTTGTCATAGATATTGTTGCTTCATAAATAATATATATGTATTGATAAATAAAACCACATGCAGCTTTTGTCGATGTCTCATTGGTTTGGACTTCCTGCGTACATGCAGACCTCGTGTCGACCCTCAGGGTTTGGATCCTGCACCGATAAATCCTCCGTTCCTCTTCTCGGGAGGGTGTAGCCGTGTGTTTATGGGAATTTCAGACCATTCTTCCAGAAGTGCATCAGTGACGTCAGACACTGATGAAGGCCCGGCTCAGTCTTCACTCCACGTCATCCAAATTCCTGTATTTATCCTCTAGGCGACATTCATTGTGTGAGCGTTTTTTTTTTCAGAATAACTTAATACAGTGAATATATTTCTTCAACTTACGAATCGGGGGTGTACTGAAAAAATGTAACAATATGAGTGAGTGGCACAAATGGCTTGACAGTGTAGATACACTGTATGTATGGATAAGTGTGAGTCAGAAACACTAAGCTGTAGCTGTATGCACTGACAGTGATAGCAAGCAGAACATTTCCTGTCCTGGTGAAGTCTATACGTTCAGCTTCAGTCTTCCTCAGATCCCGAAACCTCATCCCCCACACTTCTATAAAGCTTGCTGCACCCCTGGTGCACATGTAACTGTCTGGACAAACAACCCGCTATAACACTGACGTTAGAACTAAACTCATGTCATCATGCTGAAATAAAAATGGTGTGCTCCCCCGGGTGGTTAAATAATGTCATTACGGTCTGTTGAAATCTCCAAGCTTGGGTACAAGCACTGTGGATGTGGGTTAAACATCTACAACCTGCCCAGTGTTTTATTGGTGTTTTAGTCTCATTAAATAAAAAGGCCCCAGCCAGAATGGACCCAGGAGCCTCGTTGCTGTGAGGCCACAGTTCTGCCCAGGTTTTATATTGTTTTTACTTCCTCAGTTTATTCATGGGACTGTTCTTCACTGGAGTTCTGGTGTTTGTGCTGATTATTATGTTTCCAGTAAACCCCCCCCCTTCCTCCTCCCCCTCCTCCTCTCACCCTCTTCCCACTAATTCCTACCTCACATGTTTGGCTCCCTGCACGAGACGAGGACTAAAGAGGACACACTGTTAATCCAGTCTTTGACTCAACACATGGAGTCAGGGCGCACACACACACACACACACACAGAGGCTGCATCAGGAAAAGCCTGCATGTTTGTAATTAGATTACTGGGACGGCAGCAATGACCACGGTGTGATGATTAAATTAATGTGAAAGGTTCAGTTATTCTGATCACTACAGGAATAATCTGACTGTATTAGAAGGTATAATCCTAATCTGATGCATGATATGTCAAATAGTTTATGATTCATTGAACTTTTAAGAAATACTGTGACAGATATCCGTGTACATGATGCATTTACCTGTGTGTGTGTGTGTGTGTGTGTGTGTGTGTGTGTGTGTGTGAGACACTACATGAAGTTATACACACATTCATCCGTCTGTCACTGTTTGGAAATGTTTAATTTATTCAGCTATTTATTTACAGACACTTTATTTGTACAGAAAGTGAAACAACAGCACACACACACACACACACACACACACTGCTTCCATCCAAACACAAAAGGACCCACAACAAATCAATTATCAGTAAAAACATCCAACTAAAAACAACAAATGGAAAAAAGAAATTTAGATTCTTTGGGGAACCACTGAGGAGAAATAAACTAGAGAAGAAGATGCACACCTCAGCTCAGTGTTTAAACACACTTCCTCACGGAGTGGACAGAATATTGTGGACACCCCCTCAGGGATAACTGAAGGCAGTGGACTCTGCAGGCTAGTTTTTGCTAGCCCTGCTAGGTTGCCTGTTTGGAGTCATCTTTGTAAAAGCTACAGTTGTTTGGTTTGATGGAAGATAACCTCTCTCTACGCTGATGATGGTGCCGTGTACATGTTTAGCGGATGGGGGCCTTCAGAGCAGCGTCCACCTCCTCCTCGGGCTGCAGCGTGTGCCACTGGGCCACGGGACGCCTGGGATTAGCCAGCATGTCGGACCAGTGGCGAAGCCCGACGCCTGAGGCGCCGTAGCCGATCCAGCACTTGCCAATGGGGTCGTTGCTGCCCAGCTTGTCATAGTCGTAGACGGTGATCAGCACCTGGAGTTTCTGTGAGACAGTGGACAGTCACATGACCTCATTGTGTAGTTGTTTTTAAGAAACAACTGAAGGTTAATCCTTAAAATAATTTTAGAGCTTTTAAGCCCAGTAACAGTTTTTAGTGCTGATGTATTTTACATTTACAATTTTCTTCTGTGTATGTTCAGTCTGTTAGCTAATATTTGCTAATTAGCGCTAACAACAAAGTACCTTGTGTCTTTGGTTTGAGTGGCTAACAAGCTAGTGTTTGCTACCTAGTAAACTAAATGTTTACCATGTACACAATTCTAGTTCAGTATGCTAACCGTAGCATGCTAACATCTGCTAATTGGCATAAAAGACAAAGGGCATATGTTCACCATCTCAGTTTAGCAATTTAGCATGCTAACATTTGCTAATTGGCACTAATGACAAAGTGTTATTTTAACCATGTACACCATAGCTTTGCATGCTAACATATGCTAATTAGCATTAAACACTGTATTGTAGAGATGTTCACCTTCTTAGTTTGCTACTTAGGCACAGCATCCTGTTTACAATGTTGACCATCTTAGCTTAGCATGTTAACATGGGCGCTAGGGAAGTTAGCATACCTGAATCTGGGAGAAAGGTATCTCAAAGCTGAAGCTCTCGTTGAAGTAAGGATTCAGGGTGTTCTGTTTGACCGACGTCTTCTTCTTCTTGAGTCGTTTGCCGTTGTGCTGCAGCACCACCTTAACAAAGGGGTCTGAGAGACAAAGGTTGTAGATCAGCAGACCAGTCCCAGTCTCAGTCTCTAGTGTCAGCGTGCATGAAGGTGTGGGTACCTGATAATCCACCGACGTCCATCTTCTTTAGATTCTTGGCTTCCATGATGTTAACCGTTAGCTTACCGGCTGTGGGCACGTAACGGAGGGAGATACAGATGTCGCCCAGCTTCTCTTGCTGTCAACAACAACAACAACAACAACAAAAAGCCTTTGTTAAACCATTTAACCATTTATGATGAGTCTTACTCTTGATTTTTAGTGGATGGAATCATTATTACCTCCTCTTTTTCTCCTCCAACCAGATCCTTATATTCGTGTATGGGCTGTGCGAGGTCTATGCTGTTCATGGGAATCTTGATTTCACCAATGACGTCATGTTTACCAAACCGGTCAAAGTCAAAAACCTGCAGCACCAGAGTCTGACCACCCAACTCAGTGTACGGGATCTTTAAGAGGGAGCGTAAAAGGTTAACTTCAGGGGACAAACTCATGGTGTGATCTGTTGCATTGCACAGACCTTGAAGATGAAGGTCTCGTTGAAGACGGGGCAGAGGTTCTTGCGCTGGACTTTGGTCTCAAACTTCTTCTTCTTGTCTGGCAGCATGTAGACTTTGACATAAGGGTCTGATGTACCACCCAGGTCCATAGCTGGGAGGTCCTGAGCCTGGAGGATGCCGACTATAAGCTGGAGGAGAAGGAGGAGAGAGGGCACAGCAGAGTCAGTCCAAGTAAGTGTTTTTCAAAATAAAAGCCTTGATGTTTTCAGTCTCTTCAAGTTCATCAGATATAATCAGACCTATGAGCATGTGTACCTGGTTATCAGTAAAGTTATAGTCCAGCGTGTACTCCAGTTTGCCGTAGAACTCCTTCTCCTCCTCCTCCTTCCCATCTTCTCCCTCCTGAAAGACACACAGGTGTTAAATGAGTCATCAAATGATAATTGAGGCTACGTTTACACACAGCAGAGTACTTTGAAAAACGAATATTTCCTTCCCTCCATTTTCCAAAATAACATTGTGCACACATCATAGTTTCTATTTACATTAACCCAGATAAAAACGCTCCCAAGAGCCATCATGACCACGCCAGGCCTGTGGGTGGCAGTGTAGGAAGAAGGAGAAATCAATCAGAAGCCTCATGGACGCAGTCTGGCTGTTTGTGTTAGAATTTTTTCCAACATTGCTGAACCTGGAGACCTAACATGTCTCTGCTCCTCTACAGCTTTTTACCATCTTAAAAAAATGCATAGTACAGAATTATTAGTTCTAATAGAGATGATTTCAGAATGTTATGATTGTTTCTTAATGAAGGTGATGCAATGTGTAAATGATTCCACTAAAAGTGTCTTTAGGCATTAGGATCTACTGTATTCTGCTTGCTGCTCATGAGTCTTCCTGTCCTGTGCCCTATCCAGGCTCGCTGTGGCTGCTGTGCTCAGTGGAAGCTGTGAATCCAGTTATTACTGCTGTCAACCTGGATGAGAGCCGAACAGCTGTGGAGCGTTAAGCAGTGATTACAATCAGATAGAAAACACGGTGAGGTCCATCTGTTGTCATGTGCAGGGGGTCGGCAGCTGTGGACTCTGTCCTCCGGTCCTCCAGTTTAAAACCTCTTTACCGATCGTTAGCCTAGAAACTGTAAAAGGTTAAAGTTTTGTTGTTGTTTGGGTCATTGATGGAAAGGATTGTGGGTAATTATACCAATTTTAAACTCTCCATACAAAGCAAACATTAGCTTCTTCATCATTTTGTTGGCAGATGCTACGTGCTCTTGTCTTTGTGACCACAGGAGGGCGACCTAAACATCGTCTCCACCATGACCAGAGATTGCAAATAATAAGAGTTCAGACAGAATCAGGCTAGCCTCCCTGTTTCCAGCTCAGGTGCTAAGCTAACACAGCCTTGTCTGAACATTTAGGTTTTCCACTCACCTTCTTGTCCTCTCCGTCCTCTCCCTCCTTGTCCTTCTTCCTCCTTCCTCTTCCTCCTCCCTTCCTCTCCCGGGCCTTCTTTTGCTTCTTGCCCTTGTTGAAGCATTTCTTGTAGATGCAGAATCCCAAGCAGGCGACAAGGGCCAGGACGACGACCACGATGGCGCCCACGGCCCACATGGGCACTGGAGGAAGGAGCGGAAAGGCTTTGTGAGTAAAGCTAATTTATGAGAGAGAGGAAAGATGCATGCTAGGTTGCTAGCATGATAGCACATTGTCTCTTTTTTTATTTGAACTCTGAGGTGTCGGCCATATTGGGGTAGTCCATGTGTTTTGCACTAACACAAAATTAGCATAACCTCACACACACTGTAAATCTTTGAATTGCATTATCATCTTTGAAATCATATATTAATTATGGTACAGCTCTAATTAGATAAAAAAAAAAATAGCCTATGTTGCACATAGTGTGTCCTGACTGTAGAAGAAGGATGAGTAAGCAGAATGGAAGAAGACATGAGGTGGACTTACTGTTCAGTTTATGATCTGGAGGAGCAGAGAGGATGAAGGAATGAGAGAATAAATCAGATTGAGAATAAGCGACATGATATGATATGATATGATATGATATGATATGATATGATATGACACATGACATGACATGACATGATATAATATGAGATGAAATGAGACATGATATATGACATGACATGATATGAGATGAGATGACATGATATATGATATGAGACTACATGAGATGAGATGAGATGAGATGAGATGACATGTGACATGACATGAGATGAGATGAGATGAGATGAGATGAGATGACATGTGACATGACATGAGATGAGATGAGATGAGATGAGATGACATGATATATGATATGAGACTACATGATATGATATATGATATGGCATGATATGATATGTACAGATGTCAGTGTCACTGTGCGCTCACTTGGCAGGTGTGTGAGCTCGTTGAAGAACTTGTTCTTCATGCTGTTGAACTGGTGGTTGGAGTGGTGCGTGATGTGTGGGGGAGGCGGAGGGGGCTCCCTCTCCTCCTCCTCCTCCTTCTCGGCCGCCCGGCGGAACCGCAGCTCCATCATGTCGACCAAAGGCATCCTCGCTCTGAGGAATGGAAACACGGCGAGAGGTGAGAGGCTCACGCAGCACAGAAGCAGCTGACCGCTCACATAAACAACACATCTACCAGTGATTGATTAATAAACAGTAAACAGAGCTGATGTCATGTCCCTGTTTTCATACTAACGTCCTTCTTTCAGTCTTGATCCAGTCTGTCCTTCCACCTGGCTGTAATCTCTGTAATCCTCCTCTCTGCTCCACTCTCCTGCCTCTCAACACCACTCTGTCAGCTTCAAGCTCACTTTTTCATTGTTTTGCTTAGAAATAAAAACAAGGATGAGAGTTTCTGATAAACCCCCAGCTCCTGAGTCTGTGGGCGCTGATAAAGCAGAGACGGCACTCCGTGTGTCCAGACTGAGGCAGGAAGTGGTCCACGTATGTCTCCATGTCTGCTCTCACTTATATAATATAATGTATAATTATTATACTGAGCCCTTTATTGTATCCTCATCAGATGTATTGAGTTATACTGTTCATTTATTGACAAATTAATAAAGTTCATATCAGGTTTTAGTGTGTTGTGTAAGTAAAAACCTGGTTTTACCTCTTACCTCAGAGTCAGTTCACCAAAAACAAAAAATCAGATTTATGACAGGTAACGAGTTACACACACACACACACACACACACACACACACACACACACACACACACACACACACACACACACACACACACACACACACACACACACACACACACACACACACACACACACACACACACACACACACACACACACACACACACACACACACACACACACACACACACACACACACACACACACACACACACACACACACACACACACACACACACACACAGAGCTTCCTCCCACTTCAGACGTCCCTCTGTCACAGCACAGCAGTGTAACAAGATTAATTGTCGAAGGTAATCCCAAAATCCTGGGCTTAAACAAATTAAGGACAGTTTACCTCTCCGGGGTTCCTCCCCTTTCTCCACCCTCCATCTCTCTGTCACCACCCCCCACACCCCACCCCTCTGTCTGTCATTCATCCTCCTGTCTCCCCCTCGCATGACAGAGACATACACACATCATATTTCCTTAATAAGATCTGATTTAGGTGGCGAGCTCTGTTACATTGACCCTCACAGACCCCTGGATTGCATAAGCTGAGGATTAGAGAGGAAGATCACAGTGTGTGTGTGTGTGTGTGGGGGGGGGGGGGGGAGAGATCAGGCTTTTAAGTAAACAGTTAATATAAAATGAAACACCACTAAAGTAATGATTTAAGCAGCAGAGAAGGATCCACAGTCAGTACATCATTCTGCTGTTTGACAGGACAGTGTGTGTGTGTGTGTGTGTGTGTGTGTGTGCGTGTGTTGCATAAGGACATTTTATCTGTAGTTTTAAACACCCCCAAAAAATCGGGATGATAACCACATCTGGTTTCTGGGACACAGCAGGTTTAGACTGGACTGCAGCCAACAACTTACATCAGCCAGCCCCGCTCAGGAGTCTGTGTGTGTGTGTGTGTGTGTGTGTCTCTTTGAAAGTTAGAAGACTGACATGTGTTCAGACCAGTGTGTGGCGCTCCACAGGTCTGATGTGATATAACGTGTGTCGTCAGCAACAATCATGAGTGTATAAAGCATGGCGAGGACCTTTAACATGGACACACTGCAGTGATGCTGCTTCATTAGTGTCACAGTGTAGAGAAGAACAACCCAGCGCCTCCTGTGGCTGTTTTAACTCACTCACTGTTCAGAGGAGCACACAGGACCACTGTGGCAATCAGTTGTTAGCCATGCTACATGCTACATGGGGGGGGGGGGGTACAATGGTGGAACACAGACCAAATTTATCAACAATAAATTATGGAGTGGATTTACACTCGCACGAACCCTCGTCTGTCTCAGCTGTATTCAGCTTCTAAGTTCATATTTAGTGCTAATTATAAACCGTTATGTGTGCTGAGCTAAGACACACCAGTGATGGTTGAACAGCTGTTTGTATTTTAAACCAAACCAAACTAATCATGACCTCCAGTCAGAGTGACCTCTGCTGTGTCAATGACGGTTTACCGATGTTGCCATTTATGTGTTAGGATGTACTTAATAATAATAATATTGATTAGGATGACGTCATGACAGGACGAACTGTAGAAACTCTGCTAATCCTTGACTTTTGTTGTTGTTGATGTTTTCAGTTTGGCCAACATGGAGGTCAGGACAGACCGCAGCCTCCGGCCAGAGGACGGTCTGGATGTTTGGATTTCAACCCTCCATCATTTCCCTCAAATGTTCCCTGTTCCAGGTGAGGGTGGATGGATCAATGGTCTCATTACAAATATGATATTTTCACATAAACATCAGAAGGGTTTTCTCTTTCTTTCAATTTCTTTTTAAAGATAATAGAAGATGTTTTTGATTGACAATGATTGATGATGATCAGGGACGAGTACAGCAGGTGAATTCACGTGAACACACACTCACACCCAGCAGAGGAACACCAGTGCCCTGTAATCCACTTAAACTAATCTTTGCCACTTTTGGAAACAGCCTGCACAGAGTGTGAATGTTTGAACACTGTCCTAACTCATACTGAGGTGAAGGATCTAAAAAAAGCTGCTCGTCAAAGTGTTTGAATACTTTTACATCCGTTCCATTGTAAGACAAATATGTCAATATACACAAACGTCTATTATCAGTAATATATATCTACATATATATATAAATAAGAGCTATAAGACAGAGCAGGAACTCACCTGTTCAGCCTCACTTCCTCTTGTTTCCTCGTCTTTTTGTCCTTATGTTTTCGTGCATCCAAGCCTCCACAGATCCAGCAGCTCCGCTCACCGACGGCAAGTTCTCCGTCGTCCGGCTCAGCTCCCTCCCTCCCTATCTGTCCCCTCCCCCTTTCTCCCCCTGCCTGTGTTAATCCCTCACTGCCAGCTACTTACTGTCCACCTACACTGTAAAAAAATCTGAACCCACAGTCACTTTAAAACTTTCTCTCAAAACACCTTCACTGTACTCAGTGTTCACAGACGGGGCCGGTTCCATGTGGGACCACAGACGGGGCCGGTTCCATTCAGCACCACGGACAGGGTCCAGCCTCACATACACAGTGGGTCAGCAGCAGCTGCAGCAGTGATTATATTTATGTGGATCGTTCCTGTTATTCTGCACAGACTCCATTAAAGTCGCACACTCTGGAAGGATTTGAACATCACATATGAACCTATTGTGATTTCAGCCTGTGATGTTTGAGAATGATTTATATTCAGACTGAATGTGTTTGATGTAAAGTGACATATTTGTGCTTCTTATTATTTATAAAAGACTCAACAGAAACATTCAGTCATGACGTCAGTACAGTGTGGCTGAAATGTGATGTTTTCTATAGGACTCCATAGAAGAAACAAGCACGGACCTCACAGTGCAGTACTGAGCCTCCCCACCAGATGGCGGTGTCACCTTTAAGGTACACAGGCCACGTCCTGTGAATCCATGAACACTGATTCTACTTGTGAGTATCATCATATGATCGTTTTGTCTTTATCGTCTAGTGACAGAATATACTCACATTTCTTCAAGTGTCATTTTGAGGTTTGTTTACCTACATGTTCACACTTTAGAGAAGGCGCCAGACTGATAAATACAAACTATCAGAAGTTCTTGTGTAATATCACTGATCACTATGGAGAAATACTCAATGTTTACCAACTTTACCAGACTTCAGGCTGGGGCTGTGTCTGACATCACTCCCTGATCACTACATATGGTCCTGTACAGAGCCGCCGCCATTTTGTAGTGCTGTCCGACTTCTTAGTGAGAAATTATAGACCCCATATAGGGCCCTCAATGTATCCCACAATGCATCATGAAAAGTAGTGTCCATCCGATGGTCACTACTTTTAGCGATATTTCCCATCATGCATTGCACAGACCGGCTAAAGAACGGGAACAGAAGTGACGTCCCCTGTCTATAAATGTAATGATGTTTAAAGAACGTAGCATGATCGGCTGTTTGTTTATTAATGTTTACCATAAAACGTTTACTAGGCACAAATTCTAACTGCTAACAACAGAGATCGGCTCGCTTAATTTGTGACAGCGATGACGTCATTAACGGCGACACAAAATGGCAGAGGTGGAGTCCGAAATGTCTGAAAATGCTTTCAATGAGTTCACTAGTGATGGTCACCTGACACCGATGCTCCGATACGAGCTTTAAAGTGGAAACAGCGTTTATCTTGAACCACTTCTTCGAAGCATGCTTTGCTGCGGGAAAGCCCACGTGACCGATGACGTCCCCTCAGTGAATTACGCGACTGGTTCACATCACTCGACACTGCTTCGTAACCTGAGACTTTGCTGAAACCGGCTCAGTCGAAAAACTGTGGAAAAAATATTGTTTCTAAATAAAAATGTTGTAATTACGATCCAGACAAGCTCCAAGCTCCTACTGCAACACACACATTTATAGAATCGACTGACCAAACCGATGAATCAGTCTTCACTACAATATATGTTCCACACACCTGGTTACACTCATCACGTAATTCAGACACTGTGTCCTATTTCACCACTAGATGTCACTGAAACCAAGCTTTCAATGAATAATTAATTAATTGATAAATTAATAATTAAACCCGAGCCAGTGTTCCGCTCATCACAGATGCCACAGACACAGGAAGTCCAGCTCAAAAAGTTTATTCTGATTAAGGACAGAAACTGTCAAACTAAGAGGCACAGCCACAATCTTTAAGACAACGACACACACACAGTGAGGGCTTTCTGCCGTCTCTTCCAGTTAAGACAAATGTGAAATGATGTTGAACGGAGGAACAGCTGGAGCCGTTTGCTCGTCTCTGCGCTTAGCTCTTGCCCCCCAGGGTGTGCTTGTCGAACAGGTACTCCGCCATCTTGTTGCTGTTGGCGTCCATGCGGGACAGGTTAGTGATGTGGTCGCCCAGCTTCTTGATGGCCTCCACCTGCTCGTTCAGGTAGTGGGTCTCCAGGAAGTCACACAGCTGTAAGAGAAACAGCCGTTATTTATTTTGCTAAAGAGAAACGAACACTTCAGTTTGACCTTTAACCCTTTGTAATACAACTTACATGAGGGTCAGCGTGCTCAGAGGCCAGCTTGTGCAGGTCCAGCAGAGCCTGGTTGACGTTCTTCTCCAGCTGCAGAGCGCACTGCATGGCCTCCAGGCCGCTGCCCCACTCGTCACGGTCAGGCTTCTGCACAGGAAGAAGACGCGTCAGCCCACTGTGAGCACAGTTTATATCCACCAGAGACCGCCTGGTGCAACAAACACAGCCGACACAAACCTTGATGTCCTGGAGGAAGATGCGTCCTCCTCTCTTGTTCTGGAAGGACAGCAGCTTCTCTGCGTGCTCCCTTTCCTCGTCGCTGTTCTCCTTGAAGAAATGGCAGAAGCCTGGAAGGGCCACATCATCCCGGGAGAAGTAAAAAGCCTAAAGGAGACAAGAGGAGGATAAAAAGGCCCTTATTAGTACAGCTCAGCTGTCATGACAACCTAATCATGACTCAGCATTTTCATTCATATTGTGCAGTTCTCTTACCATGGAGGTGTAGGTGTAGGACGCATACAGCTCCAGTTTTACCATCCGGTTGATGGCGGCCTCGCAGTCACGGTGGTAGTTCTGACGCACTTGGGAATCCATTTTAGCTGGCGGTTGTTTTTTTTCGTCCTTTTCTTATCAAAACGGTAAAAAAATAGAGCTTTACGTCGACTTTATCAGCAGTGTTCAGGTAGAAAAGGTCTGCAGGTTCACAGTGAAATGATGTTGATGAAAAAATATTAAAAAATAAGTTAGAGGGACGAAGAAAGAAGTTCCGTTCAAACACTGTTGAAGCAAGAACTCCTCAAGGTTTCTTCCCGGGTGTGAAGCGGCAGTCCGGACTCTGCCTGTATTTATACGCAGCAGGGAGCTCGTGCCTGAGATTACGTCAGCCTTCACATTAAGCAGCCAATCAGAGAGAGGCAGAGGACGCATATGGGACACAGCCATGAGGTTGCATTTTCTGATTCATGGAATTCAGGGTTTCATGTTCTTCTGCTGACAGTCAGCCGCCATGACGAAGCACTTTTAACAGGTGTTTGGATGATGTTACATTTAATTTATATAAGTGAATGAGAGAAAATACATTTTAAAAACGCATATTTCAAACAGCTGCATTAATAATACTAACGCTGTGACCATCGGTGCTACTTATCATGATGCATTGTGGGATGTATTGAGTGCACTATAGGGTTAAATGGTTTTTGTTGCATGACTCAGTACCAGAGCACAGTACCAGGATCCTCACTGAGACGAGTCCAAACCCTGATGTCAGTTAATTCAGGGGCAGCACAGGCTGATGTTCTGTATGTAGGGAGGTGTGTTAACCCTGTGTGGGTCTGCCATGTTGACCTGAGACCTTCAAGTGTGAATATGTGAGCAGCCCCACCTGTGATTGGAAAGTCCACCATGTGGTCTCTGAGGGCCTGTCAGGTTCAGGACCTGCTCTTGGTCCCAGTGTTTGTTCTGCTGTGTAGAGACAGTCACACTGTCCTGCAGATTGTAGTTCCACAGACGGGGCCAGTTCCATTCAGCACCACGGACAGGGTCCAGCCTCACATACACAGTGGGTCAGCAGCTGCTGCAGCAGTGATTATATTTATGTGGATCGTTCCTGTTATTCTGCACAGACTCCATTAAAGTCGCACACTCTGGAAGGATTTGAACATCACATATGAACGTAGAGAAGATTGAAGCAAGGCGTCTGGACTTGTAGAGTTTTCTAGAAGACGTTTCGCTGCTCATCCAAGCAGCTTCATCAGTTCTAACTGTTTGGTGGGAAACATGGTTTATATGTGGTTACAGACCTCAGTGGGTGGGTCTGGGTAAAACTTAAAAAAAACTTACAAACAATAGCACTAAATGTTTCCATACTTACCTGTGATGTTCTGGCTGACTGGGCCAGGTGTGTCTAACGACTGGCTAACGACTATGAAACTGCCGGAGGGGGACTGGTTGACAGCCCTTTGTTCTTACTGTGAGTATGTGCAAACTTCCTGGGAATGGATGGAATCACTGCATTGTATGTGGTAGAAAGATGATGTCTGAGGCCACCACCTCTGTTAAGGGAAGGTTTTTCCAGCTTAACATAGATGCTTCCTTGACTCCTCTTTCAGACCACCTTTCCTCCCTGTCTAAAATGTGAACATTGTTGTCCTCAAAGGAGTGTCCTTTGTCTTTGAGGTGGAGGTGAACAGCTGAGTCTTGTCCTGAGGAGGTGGCTCTCCTGTGCTGAGCCATTCTTCTGTGGAGTGGTTGTTTAGTTTCTCCAATGTACAGATCAGAGCATTCCTCACTGCACTGGACTGCATATATCACATTGCTGTGTTTCTCCCTGGGAATCTTATCCTTCGGGTGAACCAGTCTCTGTCTCAGTGTTGTCATAGGTTTGAAATGGACCGGGATGTCATGGTTGTTGAAGATCCTGCGGAGTTTCTCTGATACTCCTGACACATATGGAATGGAGATGTTCTTTCTCCGCCTGGTGTCGTCCTTCTTCTTGTTGTTGGGGGGTCTTGTTTTTGTGGCTTTGATGAGTGCCCACTTCGGGTAGCCACATGTTTGCAGGGCCTTCCTGATGTGGTGTTGCTCCTTCTTCTTCCCCTCTGAGCTGGTTGGTACAGTTTGTGCTCTGTGCTGCAAGGTCCTGATGACTCCCAGTTTGTGTTCCAGTGGGTGGTGTGAATCAAACAACAGGTACTGGTCCGTGTGTGTGGGTTTCCTGTACACTTCCACATTGAGGCTCCTGTCCTCCTCAATATGTACTGTGCAGTCCAAGAAGGCCAGATTGTTGTCCTTGGTGTCCTCGCGAGTGAACTTGATGTTGTTATCCACTGCGTTGATGTGTTCTGTGAACCGTTCCACTTCGTTGGTCTTGATTTTGACCCAGGTGTCATCCACATATCTAAACCAGTGGGTGGGGGTGGTTCCAGGATAGGAACTCAGGGCTCTGGAGAGAGCCCTGTGGAGAGAAGAGCCCTGAGAACATCTCCATTCCATATGTGTCAGGAGTATCAGAGAAACTCCGCAGGATCTTCAACAACCATGACATCCCGGTCCATTTCAAACCTATGACAACACTGAGACAGAGACTGGTTCACCCGAAGGATAAGATTCCCAGGGAGAAACACAGCAATGTGATATATGCAGTCCAGTGCAGTGAGGAATGCTCTGATCTGTACATTGGAGAAACTAAACAACCACTCCACAGAAGAATGGCTCAGCACAGGAGAGCCACCTCCTCAGGACAAGACTCAGCTGTTCACCTCCACCTCAAAGACAAAGGACACTCCTTTGAGGACAACAACGTTCACATTTTAGACAGGGAGGAAAGGTGGTATGAAAGAGGAGTTAAGGAAGTCATCTATGTTAAGCTGGAAAAACCTTCCCTTAACAGAGGTGGTGGCCTCAGACACCATCTTTCCACCACATACAATGCAGTGATTCCATCCATTCCCAGGAAGTTTGCACATACTCACAGTAAGAACAAAGGGCTGTCAACCAGTCCCCCTCCGGCAGTTTCATAGTCGTTAGCCAGTCGTTAGACACACCTGGCCCAGTCAGCCAGAACATCACAGGTAAGTATGGAAACATTTAGTGCTATTGTTTGTAAGTTTTTTAAGTTTTACCCAGACCCACCCACATAGGTCTGTAACCACATATAAACCATGTTTCCCCACCAAACAGTTAGAACTGATGAAGCTGCTTGGATGAGCAGCGAAACGTCTTCTAGAAAACTCTACAAGTCCAGACGCCTTGCTTCAATCTTCTCTACGTATGATGACCTGGATGACTGAGAATCTTCATCAACATCACATATGAACCTATTGTGATTTCAGCCTGTGATGTTTGAGAATGATTTATATTCAGACTGAATGTGTTTGATGTAAAGTGACATATTTGTGCTTCTTATTATTTATAAAAGACTCAACAGAAACATTCAGTCATGACGTCAGTACAGTGTGACTGAAATGTGATGTTTTCTATAGGACTCCATAGAAGAAACAAGGATGGACCTCACAGTGCAGTACTGAGCCTCTCCACCAGATGGCGGTGTCACCTTTAAGGTACACAGGCCACGTCCTGTGAATCCATGAACACTAATTCTACGTAATATCACTGATCACTATGGAGAAATACTCAATGTTTACCAACTTTACTAGACTTCAGGCTGGGTCTCACTTAAATACACTGCTCAAAAAAATAAAGGGAACACCTAAAGAACACACTGTGGCTCCAAGTCCGTCACACTTCTGTGAAATCAGCCTGTCCAGTTAGGATCAACACTGATTGTGAATCAGTTTCAGCTGCTGTTGTGCAAATGGAACAGACAACAGGTGGAAATGAGAGGCAGTTATCAAGACAAGCCCTATAAAGGAGAGGTTCTGCAGGTGCTGACCACAGACCATGTCTCTGCTCTCATCCTTTCCGCCTGATGTTTGGCTCATTTTTGCATTTTGTCAGTGCTCTCACCCCTAGAGGTAGCATGAGGCGGTGTCTACAACCACAGAAGCTGCTCAGGTAGTGCAGCTCATCCAGGATGGAGCATCAATGAGAGCCGTGGCAAGAAGATTTGCTGTGTCTGTCGGCACAGTGTCCAGAGCATGGAGGAGATACCAGGAGACAGGCCAGTACACCAGGAGACGTGGAGGGGGCCGTAGGAGGGCAACAACCCAGCAGCAGGACCGCTACAACCTCCTATGTGCAAGGAGGAGCAGGAGGAGCCCTGCAACATGACCTCCAGCAGGCCACTGATACATGTTTCTGCTCAAACTGTCAGAAACAGACTCCATGTGCTTACAGCCCAACACCGTGCAGGGCGATTGGCATTTGCCAGAGAACACCAAGACCTGAAAAGGACCTGAATCCAACCGAGCACATCTGGGACATCATGTCTCGTTCCATTGCACCACAGACTGTGCAGGAGTTGACTGGTGCTTTGATCCAGGTCTGGGAGGAGATCCCTCAGGAGAGCATCTGCTGCCTAAGCAGGAGCCATGCCCAGGTGTTGTAGGGAGGTCATACAGGTATGTGGAGGCTCATTTTGACTCGTCTTGAGGAATCAAGCTGTAACGTGGTTTTCCACTTTGATTTTGAGTATGGTTCCAAATCCAGACCCCCACGGGTTAATAATTTTGATTTACATTGATCATTTTTATGTTATTTTGTTCTCAGCGTATTCCACTATGTAATGAGACGAGATTTTCAACTGAAATCTTTCATTCGTTGAGATCTAGGAGGTGTTATTTTATTGTTCCCTTTATGTTTTTAAGCAGTGTACTTCATTAAGGATCATTAAAACTGAGCCAGTGTTCCGCTCATCACAGATGCCACAGACACAGGAAGTCCAGCTCAAAAAGTTTATTCTCATTAAGGACAGAAACTGTCAAACTAAGAGGCACAGCCACAATCTTTAAGACAACGACACACACACAGTGAGGGCTTTCTGCCGTCTCTTCCAGTTAAGACAAATGTGAAATGATGTTGAACGGAGGAACAGCTGGAGCCGTTTGCTCGTCTCTGCGCTTAGCTCTTGCCCCCCAGGGTGTGCTTGTCGAACAGGTACTCCGCCATCTTGTTGCTGTTGGCGTCCATGCGGGACAGGTTAGTGATGTGGTCGCCCAGCTTCTTGATGGCCTCCACCTGCTCGTTCAGGTAGTGGGTCTCCAGGAAGTCACACAGCTGTAAGAGAAACAGCCGTTATTTATTTTGCTAAAGAGAAACGAACACTTCAGTTTGACCTTTAACCCTTTGTAATACAACTTACATGAGGGTCAGCGTGCTCAGAGGCCAGCTTGTGCAGGTCCAGCAGAGCCTGGTTGACGTTCTTCTCCAGCTGCAGAGCGCACTGCATGGCCTCCAGGCCGCTGCCCCACTCGTCACGGTCAGGCTTCTGCACAGGAAGAAGACGCGTCAGCCCACTGTGAGCACAGTTTATATCCACCAGAGACCGCCTGGTGCAACAAACACAGCCGACACAAACCTTGATGTCCTGGAGGAAGATGCGTCCTCCTCTCTTGTTCTGGAAGGACAGCAGCTTCTCTGCGTGCTCCCTTTCCTCGTCGCTGTTCTCCTTGAAGAAATGGCAGAAGCCTGGAAGGGCCACATCATCCCGGGAGAAGTAAAAAGCCTAAAGGAGACAAGAGGAGGATAAAAAGGCCCTTATTAGTACAGCTCAGCTGTCATGACTCGGCTATAAACAGGGAGACAAACAGTGTTTATGAGGCTAGGCGCATGAGTCATGAATAACAAGCGTAGTCTGTTTTGAAAGAGACATGACTCAGCAATTTCATTCCAAGAGGGAGGAGGGGGATGGAGGCACTCCCTATCTGGCAACCTGCCGGTTAGCGATAAACAAACAAGGCCCATAACAACAAGCAGCTTATTATACGTTTATTATTTAGCTACTGTGGTCAATTTTTATCTATAACAGAGTCTAACGTATTAATCATCACATATCTTGACATAAATGGCTATAAATATTGGTTATTGTGCAGTTCTCTTACCATGGAGGTGTAGGTGTAGGACGCATACAGCTCCATGTTTACCATCCGGTTGATGGCGGCCTCGCAGTCACGGTGGTAGTTCTGACGCACTTGGGAATCCATTTTAGCTGGCGGTTGTTTTCGTCCTTTTCTTATCAAAACGGTAAAAAAATAGAGCTTTACGTCGACTTTATCAGCAGTGTTCAGGTAGAAAAGGTCTGCAGGTTCACAGTGAAATGATGTTGATGATAAAAAAATGAATAATGCGGTAGAGGGTCGAAGAAAGAAGTTCCGTTCAAACACTGTTGAAGCAAGAACTCCTCAAGGTTTCTTCCCGGATGTGAAATGGCAGTCCGGACTCTGCCTGTATTTATACGCAGCAGCGGAGAGCTCGTGACCGACATTACGTCAGCCCGGAGCCACAGACATAGGCAGCCAATCAGAGAGGCAGAGGACGCACATGTGACACGGCTATGAGGTTGCATTTTCTGATTCACGGAATTTAGAGTTTCATGTTTTTCTGCTGACAGTCAGCCGCCATGACGAAGCACTTTTAACAGGGTTAAAAAAACGTAACTGGTCCAGGACGATGTTACGTGTTCATTGTAGCAGGCTATGTAGTGAGCCCTCTTATACTTATAAATAAATATTAAATAAAAAATACTTAATGCTGTGGCCATTGCTACTTATGAAGCACTGTGGGCTGTATTAAGCACTGGAGGAGGAAGTACTGAAGCTTGGTGCTTAAGTAAAAGTCTTAAGTACTTTTTAAATGTACTTAAAGTATTAAGTACTCGCACACCGAATATTTATATTTGAGAATTTAAATCATCTTATAATTAAAATTAATGCACGCTGCCGCCTTCATCTCCACGTCTGACCTCACATCAGTCCAGCACGGTGTTCATCACATGTAACAAGTAACTACAGACACTGTAGAAATGTAGTGGAGGAGAAAGAACAGGTAACAGCTGCAACATGTAACGGAGTAAAAGTAAAAGTATGTGCTATTATTTTTACTTAAGGAAAGTATAAATGCATAAAAATTCACTTACACTTACAGTACAGTAACAAAGTACAAATACTTAGTTACTTTCCACCACTGGTTAAGTGCACTGTAGGGTTTAATGGTTCTCACGACTTAATCGGGCATCATTACAAAATGGAAGACACACCATGTTGTGGCCTGCGTAGTGAGTGGGGGACGATTGTAGACACACGGTGTTCACATGAACCTAAACAGACTCTTCGTCTATTCACTAGAGGATAAAGACAAATTTACAACATCACACGGTGCAATAAGCAAGATCAGAAAAATGAGACTTTTGTACATTTTGGGCCTTTAGGTCCCGCACAGTGATGATACCCTGACCTTGGTTCACCACATAAACCTGTCACATGACCTCTGTAAACTGCTGATACTGCTGTTTACAACCCGGGTGGTTTTTGTTGCATTACACAATACCGCAGCACAGTTTCAAGATCCTCACTGAGACAAGTCCAAACCCTGATGTCAGATAATTCAGGGGCAGCGCAGGCTGACGTTCTGTATGTAGGGAGGTGTGTTAACCCTGTGTGGGTCTGCCATGTTGACCTGTCCTCTGTGTGTCTGGCCCATGTGGACTCTAAGGGCCTGTCAGGTTCAGCGTCTGCTCTCGGTGCCAGTGTTTGTTCTGTTATGTAGTGATTCTACCTTCTAAGTCGATAAAGTCCCTTCAGTGTTGCTAAAGTGACGTTAGTTTTGTCTACAAGCGCACAGTAAACTACAGCTTCTGACTCACGGCTGACACCATGACCCATTTTTACCTGGAGGCCATCTTGACAGCTACTAGCTAACAAGCTAGCTACCGTGGAAGTTTCAACTTCGACGTCTCTATGTTCGTCTCTATATTTTCACATACTCATACCTGCAATATCTACGTATTTTGTCCCATTATTCAAGTTATAGAATGCTATGCTAGCTGCTCGCCGGTCAATCAGTTTAAATGGATAATGTAGCAGTAACACTAGCTCTTCACAGGAAGTACCCGTCACTGTACTGTGACCATGTGCTCTGTGTAGTTCAGCTGCACTTGATCCATTAAATCTGAGCTTTGAACATAGTTTTGAATGATTCATGTGTTACTGTAACACCTGGTCTCAGTGTCTTCCTGGTAGACTGGTCTCATGTTGTGTAAAGTTTCCATTCAGAGACCTGGAACATCGTCAGTATGAGACGCTGTCCCTGTGGGATGAATGCAGGTATAAACAGGTGACATCGTACCTGCATCACCTCTTCATCTTGTGCTTTGTCATGTTTACACTGTTGGTCCATATTGTGCTGTGTCATTGCCGTGACTCAGCATGCCACAGCTGAGGGAGGAGACTTTAAATCCACTGAGACATCTGGCTCTGCTGGCTGGAACTGGTTTGGGGAAAAAGGAGGAACAGAAACTGGACGTCACAGAGCGTGACGCACTTCTTATGTGGCTGCTGAACGTTACAGGATGAACATACCTCTGACTTTAATGCTGTTAATGACGGCTGAATTCTAGCAATTCTTGCATTTAGTTCAATAGTGTTTGGATGAATAACAACATAATGCTGCGTGGTCACTTCTTACATGACTTCAGCAAAATGTAGACTCATTATATTTACATTATTTTTGGGTTTAACCCTCATGTGTTGTTCGGGACATTTTTGTCTAATATATTTTTAAAACCGTTAAAGTTAGGGGACGTTTTTGTCCCCGAACAACACATTAGGGAGAAAAAAAGAAAATCCAGTGCTGTGCAAAAACTAATAATGCAATCAAGTCAATTTTTTTACTGATGTTTGACATGACCAAGACTGTAATAAAGGTTAAAAAGAATCCAGTCCACATTCACCTTTTCTATTAAAAATGAGCCATTTTGTGTTTTTTTTTTTCAATTTTCAGCACCACCCCTTATAAAATTGGTGATTAAAGGGTTAAAATCCTGGGGGAAAATGATTTTTTCACTACTGTTGATTAGAACTGAAGTTAATTAAAAGGTCTATGCAAAAAAATTTCAAAAAAATATTTATCTAATATATTTTTAAAACTGTTAAAGTTAGGGGACGTTTTTGTCCCCGAACAACACATTAGGGTAGTGTTTGCGAACAATGCATGAGGGTTAAGCTCAATCTATAGTTATATAGTGTTGTAAAATTATAAATGTCCTTATTTTCCAACTGAAGTGTTTGCATTTTGCACACTAAGCTTTTCTCCTATTTGTCTGGAGAATATAATTAATTTAGGAAATATTTAGATATTTGGATAGGAGTTCCATTAGGTTATTTCAGGCTGGCTCAGTGGTAGAGCAGAAGGTCGGCGGTTCGACCCCAGCTCCTCCCTAGACATTGTTGTGTGTCCTTGGGCACTTTACCCACATTGCCTCCAGTATGAATGAGTCGGCGGTGGTCGGAGAGGCCGTAGGCGCACCTCGCCAGCCACGTCTCCGTCAGTCTCCCCCTGGGGAGCTGTGGCTACATCTGTAGCTCACCACTGCCACTGTGTGAATGTGGTGTGAATGAATAATGCATCTCAATGGAAAGTGCTCTAAGTTTCCAGCAGGAAAGTGCTATAATATATATAGATATATATTATTGTTATTTTGCTCAGTCACTGTGCTCATGGCATGTATCTGTTGCCTGTAGCAACATTTTTAGGCAAATAGATTATATTTTGGTGTGCATTGACACCACCATGACAACAAATCACTGCAAAAACACTGTAAACTCTTTAAGTTTTATTCTTTTATTCGTGTCTTTGTGACATACTGAGACAGTAACAGTATCACGATCTTGAAAACATACGTAAAACTGGACAAATCAGATTTTACAGGAATTGTCTGAACCACAAAAAAACACCTTCTGTTGTTGTAGTATTGTTGTACAGTAAACAAAATAACACTACAGTCAATACGTGTTTGGAATGACACAGGAAATGTTCATTGACAGACCTTTAAGGCAGAGGAGGTTGGTGCAGACGGAGACCTGATACAGGGCGCTGTTAGCTGGATGCTAGCAAAAAATAATACATAAGGTTTTGAGGTTAAGGCTCAGTGTTATTGTTTGTGTTACTCCATCAATCCTCTCGGCTGTGAGGCCGTCTGTCTACTACTACAAAGATCACATTTCTTTTAACGTGTTGTAAATTACTGTACCTCTACATCTGAACCGTCACAGATGTGGTTCTGTGTTTATAACCTGCACAGTGATGGAACGTTTAACCAAAAAACACATTTGTCTCCACTGCAGCATGTGAATAACAGCACTGACATATTAGCATTATGCTGCTAAGACAGTATATAGTATCTATCTATATAACAGTCGCTTTGTTATAAGTGCTTCAAGTTCTTTCCAAGATGAAATCTAATATATAATGTGTTGTTTTCTACTGTTTCTGGCTCTAGTTGCACCTTCATCGTTCATTTTCCCTTCACGGCTGTCATGATATAAAACTGTAACCAGATGAACTGGATCCAAATCTTCCAGATCACATCATTTGACCGTGATGATCATTGTGTGACATGGTGACAGCCCTACTGTCTTCCTACGCAGTGGAAATCCACACACTCTTCCACTCCACTGCATTTCTCCACATGTCTTCCAGGAGAGCGGGATCAGACCGAGTCCAGTCCTTCCCTCCGTCACTCCCCTCCTCGTCCTTTTGGCAGAACAGGCGCAGGGTTTTCAGCGGGCTGGTGCAGGTGTGCTGCAGGTACTGACATCCCTAAGACGGGAAAAAACAAATGGCAGACAACCGAGGAGGAAGGTGCAGTATACGTGTTTCTGTTATTTTGAGTGTGGGGTCCTCACCTCAGCACTGCCCCAGTACCAGATGGCCTTGATGACGCTGTGATTAGCGAGAGCCACGGTCAGCTGGTCTCGACTTCCTGTGATGACGTTTACCAGACCTGCTGGAAGGTCTGAAGACTGGAGCACCTGAGGAGGACAGTGAGCAGGTGATAGGAAGTGATGCAATATGGACACGGTGCATGTGTTTGACTGTGAGACACTTATATTCATCTTAACTTTGCAGATGACAGTCGGCTGCACCTGTCTGTGTGTTTGGTGCTTAACTCACCTGAATGAATGCTAACACTGGCAGTGGGTTCTTTTCACTGGGCACCATGATGATGGCGTTGCCAGTGGCGATGGCAGCTGCAAGAATGGTTACCATGGAGAGGAGGGGGTTTTTCTCAGGTAGCACCACCCCCAGGACTCCCAGGGGCTCAGGGATGGAGAGAGCAGTGCCAGGCTTTGGAACGGGCTGAAGGGTAAGGAAAGCCGTGAGAGAATATACTTCTTTAGAACATTTTCTTTAATCTATAAAAAGCCTCACCAGAGATCCTCCCTGGATTTTATCACAATAAGCTGCCCAAACACTGAGCCTGCCGACGCTGAGCTCCACCTCCCTGTCTGCCTCGTCCACTGACAGGCCGGTCTGGACGTGGATCGATGTGGACAGGTCTCGTCTTTTTGCCTCTAGGCCTTTGGCCAGAGCATGCAGCGACTGAGCGCGTGCAGAAGGAGCTTTTTTCATCCAGCTGCAGCAGGATGTTCAAAGAGAAAGGAAATATTATAGTCACATTTTAAAATTGCTGTGTTTACCTGAAACATTGGCATCATTGTATAATCCTGCTGATAGACTGAGCAAGTCTGCCCTTTAAGTCAAGTTGGACTTTGACTGGGGTTAAACATCTACTAAGTTGTGAAATACCTGGCAGCAAGTGAGAGTCTGAAAGACTGAATAAAATCTTTTTATGGAAGCCGAATTTCTCCAATAAATGTTTTAAGTTTCTTAAATAAATTTGGAAAATGTTTGACATACAAAGTCAAAAGAGCCCAAGAGGTAATGTGATTACACATGAACACATGTTTGAATACTGTGTAACTGGATAGAAAAGTCAGTTTTTCCTTCTTCTGATGGCTAAAAATAAAACCACATCAAACAGGCACAATTGTGATATTTCACCAAAAGTAAACTCTTTTCAGTAACATTTTAAAAACAAAAATTTAAAAATTCTCCTCTCATGTTTTTTCCCCCCAAAGATTACCCACACCTGTAGATGTATGCTGCACTGATTACTGTTTATTTTAATTTGAATGTTTGGAGCAGGACTTCATACTGCAGTGAAAAAAATGAGCCCAGACTTACAGACTGCAATGTGTTTGTATCTTAAACTCTCACCCAGGCTGGACTTTGGCAGCGGCCTCCACGGCGTTGCGAACATCTTTCCGGCCTCCATCTGGACAGTAGGCCAACACGCTGCCGCCTCCTGGTGACTGAACAGCCACACTGCTGCCAGAGACTGATTTACAGGCCTTACCCCCGACAAACTGCAGGTAGGACTGAGGAGCACTGAGAGGAAGAGATGTGTTCATCACGCAGGGCTGTGATAGCTTAAAGATATTTGGCTGCAAACCTACCTGGCAGTGTTTGAGTCACCGGGAATGACGGCTGTTGGGCGGGCTCCTGTGCCAAACTTTGAGTAGTCCATAGGGATAGGGGAGGAATGAGGAAGAGGAGGGGAGGAAGAAGAGGATGGACACAGAAACTGGAACAAACCCTAGCAGACAGCAGAGAGGAGAAGCATCGTTTAGTAGATTTATCTGCATTCAAGCCATTTCCCTGTAACTGTGGGAGCGAGGGGAGAAACATACTTCCTGTCCTCCATCAGTGCTGGTGCCGCTGTCCTTGTGACCAGACACAGGTAGACAGGGGTCAAGCACAGAGTGGGAATTCACCCACACTGAGCCCACGGCCAGACTGGAAGGAGAAGAAGGAAATCCATCAGTAGGGAGCCTACTCCAACCAGGGGACTCAAGCTTCAGTGCCTGTGCGCCCCCTGCTGCTACCATCACCCTGAAGAGGTTTGGAAAATAGGCAGAGGGAGTACGGAGCAGGTGTGTACCTTTTGGCGGTCTCTAGAGCCAGGGTCAGGTCTTCGGTCCAGATGGATGCTGCCAGGCCGTGTGGGCTGTGGTTCCCTGTGTAGAGCAGAATATAATTCCTTTGACTGTTTTATTTACCGATAAATACAGCATAGACCTACCCAGAGTCACAGCTTCTGTGTTGCTCCTGAAGATCATGAGAGGCAGCAGTGGTCCAGGCGAGGGTGTGGCTACACATGGCGAGGCAGGGGCGACTCCACAGAGCACAGTGGGAGGGTACTGAGCAGCAGACGGTGGGGGAGCACAGGACTGAATCAACTGAGGAAAGAAGAGAGGGAGGAAAGTAATGTGGATATATACTATTATAACTGTGTTGTTCTGCAAAACGTTCTCTCGGGTTCTATATTGCAGCGCTAAATAAGACTTTTCTCTGCTTACTGTTGCCCCCTGGTGCTCAGCCTCCTGTACTGCAGCGTCCACCAGGTCTCTCTCCGCATCACTGGACAGGGCGACACACTTTCTCCCAGCCAGACGCAGCTTCAGACGGTTCACAACACGGTCCACCACATTCTCCTGCACGCACAACACCCAGCAGACCTGAGGGCAGAGGGGACTGTTAGAGAGACTGCAGGGTGTGCTGGGGGATGGGGGACACTTCTATGAAAGCATCACCTCTCTCCTCTTCTTGAAGGCAGCCTCAATCACTTCATCTACGGCACTGTCCAGGTCAGCCGTCTCAAAGATGATGAAAGGACACGTGGCGCCGATGTATGGGGAGACCGACAGGGGGACGCCCATCCCTGCTGTGGCTTTACTCAGCATCACCCCATCCTGGAGGAGGCGGACATCCTCTGTTAAGTCGTAACATCCATTTCATAATACACACATAGATCAGGAATGGCATATACACACCTGCTTGTTGCCGCTGTAAGTGACATAGCTGATGTTGGGATTCTGGGCCACTTTAGCACCCAACGTCACATCACTTCCTGTTAAGACATTAAGAGCCCCAGCAGGAAGCCCTGCGGCTGTGAACAGCTGCGCCAACAGGAGGGCTGGAGGGGCAGTGCACCGGCCAGGCACGATGATCACAGAGTTACCTGGAGGGAAGATGTAGTCGGGTAAAAAAGTTAAGGGACAATAAGTAGAATAGGGGTAACAGCGTGCAGACACTTGAGATGTTTTACCCATGGCCAGCGCTGGCAGGACTTTGAGCATAAGAGAGTAGAGAGAGCAATCGTCTGAGCTGACAACAGCCACCACACCTGTTAGACAGGAAAATACACTCAGAAAAAAACACTACACTTTGAAGCATAACATTTAAATAACACTCACCCAGAGGTGTCCAGTTGGACATAAGCGTGTCTCTGAGCTCTGCCCAAGAGCTGTAGTACTGCAGCATTCTGACGAGGGTGGCAGGTGAGCAGGAGGCCTCACACAGCTCACACAGCTCTGACACACACTGACCATGCTGCCCGAGGACGCCCACCAGCCTGACAGAGGACACACAGAACATGGACACCAAACTTCAGAGAAGACTCATGGGCTCAAGAATAAGTGTGTAAAAGAGTTTTCAGACCTGAGCAGCACTTTGGACCTCTGGTAGCAGCTCAGGCTCCTCCAAGCCTCCAAGCCATTCACAGCAGAGGAGGCACACTGGGAAATATCAGCCTCTTCAGCACAAGTGGTGCTGCACAGAACCCTGCCTGGTGAGCAGAGGGGTAAAATGTAATCCATGGGGTTAGCTTCTTTATAGTTTTTTATTTAAACAAAAGTTTAATTCTATCTGATGACTGTAAACTCACCCTTAGAATCAGCCAGGGAGCAGCTCTGTCTGTCGGCTGGACGGACAAACTTGCTGTCAACGAAAAGACCCAGAGAGCGGGAGTGATGGTCGAGCCAGGCCTGAGGGAACAGACGCAGCATTCATAAGACAGAGCGAAGCTAATCAAGAACACAAGCTGGCTGACAGGAAGAAAGACGGCGTCCTCTGGGAATATCGTTTACAACTGAATCAATCTAGATTCTATAAAATAAATCTGACACCGTCAATAAGAAATACCCACGCTCACAGTTCATTGGGCAGGAAGATGCCTCCTCCTCTGCCTCACTGATAAAAGGCAGGTTTACCTGAGCAAGTGGAGTGTGTCAACTATTTACAGACAAAGGACCAAAGTACATGCTCAGCCTTTCTCTGAACCACCAACTAAAGCTGCAGGACACTGACATCAGTGAATCCTGACATGTTTGATCAGCAGTTAGTTATATTTTGTGACATGTTTAGGGTCACGTCCAGTTGTCAGAGCAGTTAAGACATGTAAGGTGAATTTAAAATGGCCTGGTTGATTACACAGGTCTAAGTAAACTAAACATCCGTATACATCTATCTGTATTCTCTGTTTTGGAACAGATTTTCTTAAGTATTTCTGACCGAGGCTATCAACAGTCTGTGGGTAAAGACATCCTCTTAATGTGAGCCTGTCTAAATATTTAACCTCCCCTTCACGTCTCATAACTAAATTCTGTACAGTGAAGTCACGTGTTTTTCTTGTGAGCGACACTCAGCAGTTAATGAACTTCGCGTGGATCAGATACTTTAAACAACACAACAAACGGCACATTGTGCTGAGCGTGTGTAAGAAGGGTCGTTTTTCAAGCTTCTACAAACTTTACCTGTGCGGTCGCGTCGCCTGAAGGTGCTGCTGGGGCGCACTCCATGCTCTGGAAAAGATCGTACACCGTCTTAGTGGTGCTACCAGCCATAATATAAGAGATGAATCCAATCTGTGTGTCGCTTTGTAGCCGCTTCCGGGTGTCGTTCAGGGTGGAAAGTTTTTACTTTGACGCGAGAAAACTTAAAACGTAAAAAGAAACTGAAGGAAAACTGCGAATGCAGAAAGCAACCGAGCTGTCACTCCACGTCCGAAGTAACATGCTAGCTAGCTTCCCTCCCACTGACACAACCAGGAGCAAGGAGCAAGATGAGTCCCCTCCTACGTACTTCCGGTGTTGTATGCGAATTTAAATTAGCCTTTTTATTGTTTTTTTTTCTATATCTATAAGCCAAAGACAACAGGTTTAGATATTTTCAAATGTAATATAAATACATATCGTCACTTGACCCCTGGCTGAGCTCTATAACGACTCCTTACGTTGTTTTAAACACCTCAACGAGAGGCTACACAACTTCGTACTTCCGGTTTTGAGTGGTGTTGCTAAATAAAAGCAACAAGGAGGATATTTAAGCAACAGACAGCACTGTTAGATCTATCTGAGCTTATTGAACATTTATTGTATTCATTTTGCTGTTAGTACCAAATCTATAAAACATTTTTTTAATTTGTTCAAAGTACTTCCGGTATTTAACATGCCCCAACTGTTACTGTTACTGTAAAGAGCTCATTCATAATATTTTTTGTTTTGTAGTTAATAGTTAATAGTCCTTATAGGTATGTTAAACCTACAATCTATCCGACTCGGTCCGAGCGATACCGTGTTTCCACACGGGGTCTTCTTGTAAACGGACCCAACACAGGGAACGAGTTTGCGCAGTAGCTACCAGGAAGTGCGGAGACATTTATGCGCTTTTTCAGCTGAGTTGGCTCATGTCAACTGCTGCTGGTTTGTTGTTGTTAGGCTTCATATATAAACGTGAGATAAAGTGCAGGTTAATATTTTCCAGAGAGGACTCGTCACATCTTTAAAAAAAAAATAAAACAAAGATGCCCCGGAGAAAGGTAAAGTAGACATTTGCTGTAGACTCAATCGTTAGTGCAGACAACAACATAACGTCATAGCTAATATTAGCCGACGTAGAGGCAAAAATACAACTCTGACGGAGCCTGTGGCCTCAAATGTGTTTATACGAGACTGCGCCCATAACCTGCGTTTGTATCGTGAATATTAGGATTCGCTGGATCACAACTGTTGATTTGTGTTGCTGCTGAATAGAAGCTAAGCTAGCTTGTGTGTATTGCTGAGTTGCAGGAATGTGTTGTTTAAATGTCGCTGCTTCGTGGTACCCGGAAGGAAATTAAGAGGTTAAAAAAATACTAATTGGTGCTAATAATACTCAGATTTTTACCACCTTAAGTGAGGGCTTGAACGTGAGTAACAGTAGCTTTAGCTGACAGATTTTTTTTTAAAAAAGGAACAGGCTGTTCTTTGGGTGCGAGGACGGAACAAGCGCTCGTACCAAAACAACGCTGTGATTGGACAGACTCGGGTTCAACTGTGTGCTCATTGGCTGGGCTTTGTAAACCCCGCCCCCTCTTTAATTTAATTGGCTGTATGCAAATTGAGCTCCCAGCCTCTTGCTGTGAAGTTGTCAAATGTGCTTTCCTCACCGCGCACAGATGTCTATTATATATTGTATTTATGTATTTTGCCAGTTTTATCAGTGCTTTAAAGTTTATTATTTTCAATGATAAAACAGAACAGTGTTTTTTTATTATTGCCTAAAACACTATTTTGAAGATACCGTGTTTATTTTCTATTTTCTTCTTTTCTTTTCTGCATTTATCATCTTTGTTCTTTATTTATTATTGTTTATATTTGCATGCATATTATTTCACCGTGCAAAGGACCCCCCCCCCTCCCTCCACAATATGTTATCTGTACAATGTTGGCTGCTGCTCGACTGCCCCTCACCCCACCCCACCCCCACCCTAGCTGGGTTTTTGGTCTTTGGTGTTGGGTGTGAGCTCTTCGCTTTAGGATCCCCCCCCATCCACTCTGTGTGCTGGGCAGCGTGCTGTTTCGACACATAATGCTGAAAAAAAAGCCACGTTTCTGCGACGTTTAACTGTTTTCCTCATTTTTTTTTGTTGGACATTTCTGCTAACAGCCCTGTAAACAAACAGACAGATGCACTTTGGGTATCAACGCGAAAAGAGGCTTCTCAGGCATGGTGGTAAATTGTGGTTAGGTGTGTGTGCGGTTTCCGCGTCCTCCTGGTCATTCAGATTATTCGCATTTTGAGTAATAACTAACAAGAAAAGGCGCAGGAGAGCCGGAGGAGATGTTGATGGACTGACGCTCCTCCCCTCAGCATGGGATCTTTGTTGAATTATCCGCTGGTAAAAAATATATATATATAAATTACTAAAACAAACACATACAAGTGTCTTGTTTACGTCCCTGGTCACACAGGTGCAGCTCGGTGACGCTAAACACGTCTGATAACTGTCGTTACTTCCCCAGAGGACCGCAGGTAGCAGCTCGGACGGGACGGAGGACTCGGACTTTTCCGCCGATCTCGAGCACGCCGAACAGCACGAGAGCGCGCATCGGCGCAGCAGCACGCGCTTGACTCGTGCGTCCCTGCGCCTCAGCCAGAGCTCACAAGGTAAATATTTACAACTTTTACTAATATAATGCCTTAAAAATATCACGTTAACCAGTTATATCGTGACTTCGGAAGGCCACCAAAGCGCGTCAGAGGTAAGTAAGACAACATGGCGGACTTTAAAGGGCAGAAGTGCACAGAAAAGATAGTATTTGATGTTAGTCTGTGTAGCCGAGCTAGCATGCTAACATGTATGTTTAGCCTTGTGTGGCAGTCAGAGACTTCTGAAGTCCTGAAGGATGAAACGAGTAATATTGAGTTGGTTTGCAGACTTTGTGTAACATTCAACTGTTAATACTGAATGTATACGGTTCAAATTAAAGAGACATACAAGTGGTGGTGTAACTACACTGGTTTATTTGACTGCAGTGCCAATATTTTCAAATATTTGTCAGATTTTACCTCCTCTACTTAACATTTTCATCTCACCATAAAGCTCAAAAATGTATATTTAACGTATTCCATCTTGTACTTTATAAATGATCCTGCTGTCAATCATACACACATGCAGTGTAGTTGTATCCTATAGTGTCCACTGAATACAGGGTCAGTAGAAAGAGCCTCAAACTCTCCTCATATCTCCAGTTTAAGTAGCGTTTGTGCATTGGCTGCCATGAAGCATGAATCCGTTCAGACAGCCTGACCTTCCCCCACTACACACACACACACACACACACACACACACACACACACACACACACACACAAATACATGAACTGTGCTCCCACCCCCTGTGTGACCTCTTTCTGCTGTGTCTGCTGGAGGGGATTTACAACAGAGAATGAAAGGCTGACACTGTTTCTTCTACTTTTTGTTGCTGAAGAGAAGTTGGCTGCGCTGTCCTCATCCTCACGCAGGGTTAGAAACAACACACAGCCTAGTTTTCTCCAGAGGGAAGTGGATTCAGAGCATTCTGTGATCATCTCTTTATAACTACGAGGGCCATTTTGCAACAAGTAATGTTGTTATGGTAATCTTTTCTTAGCCTTTTGCTGAGTGGACTGCTAAGAAATCCATTTTGGTTCTTGGCAAAACTGCCCATTTCTGGAAGAATCTATGCAGACACTCAAGTAGGACAATTATTTTGATTGTCAGTGGATTATTTTCTTGTTTTTTTGGGATCAAGTTGTTTGTTTTGTCAGGGTTGAACTAAAATATATGTAATTTTAAATGAGTTTTTCCCCCCGTTTTGACGATTTTGAAGTGTCAAACATTACTCTTCTCTCTTCTCTCTTTTTAGATAATTGCAACACCGTACGTAGCAGTTCTCCTGCCGCTGTGGTTCCTGACGAAGGCCTGAATTCGGCAGCAGTGGCAGCATCGGTTTTCTCCTCTGGGCGCAGAGTGACTCGCAGCCAGCAGGTGGCGGCAAACACCACAGCCAAAAAATACCCACTGCGTCAGAGCAGGTCGTCTGGCTCGGATACCGAGGCTAATGGTAAGACCAGCATCGCTTCATAACAAATGATGAGGGGTAGACACGGGAGAAGGAATAACATGGGAATTAGGTGGATAGATGGGACGTGTCCTCTGGGTCTATCCTTACAGAGTAATTGTTGTGATGAGGACTGTGTCCAGTCACAATGAGTTCCTGGCTACAACAAATTTCAGATGACATTCCAGGTTGTGTGTTTTGTCACTGGAAATGACTTTTCCAGACAGCAGGAACAATCACAGGTGATATACCGTCTATCCATTAGATTATCATGTTATTAGATTTTATTCATATTAAGTCTCGCACTCTTGAGCTCACCTTAATAGTCTTTATTTGTTTGTGTGGTATGAAAATTTAAATCTAAATGCCAGCAGGAAACGACAGTAATAAACAAATTAACAGAACATGCCCAACAGGTCACAGTGTAGCTGTATTAGAGGAGAAAGCATTAGGAACAAAATACCTGTAGATTAAAATCCTGTAACTGTCTGTCAGGCTGTCACATAACACATTAAAACTCCAGACAAAACCTTAAAGGGGCAAAACGTAGAGCCTGTTTTAACTATAAGTGTCTCTTTCCACAAGTACAGATACACATACACAACCGTTCACAAGTTTGGGGTCAAAATGTTTTTGTTTTTTTCCAATGAAGATAACTTTACAGTAATCAGACTACAGTCTGGACACTGTTCATGTGGTAAATGACTGTTCTAGTTACAAAGGCTGGTTTTTAATGGAATATATACAAAGGTGTACAGAGGCCCTTTCCCAGCAGCCATCACTCCTGTGTTCTGATGCTACATTGTGTTAGCTAATCGTGCTAAAAAGGCTCATTGATGATTAGAAAACTCCTGTGAAATGATGTTAGCACAGCTGATCAGAGGAGCTGTAGACCTGGAGACCCCAGACCTTTGAACGGTGGTGTAGTTACAGTGATTGTGTTTGGGCCAAAATTTCAATACTTACATGCCCCCTATGATAACACACCGACCCAAAGCTACTGCTGCCACTGCTCTGCCATCATGGTGTCTGATTGATTGACAGCTTAAGTAGCCCAGTGTCAGTGAAAATATTAGAAAGGAAACAGGCTGAATTATTATTATGGCCCTCCATTCATCTGTCAGAGTCTCAGAGGTCACACACTGATCTTCTCCTGCAATAACATCATTTGTTGCTGTTGGATTTCCCTGCTGGTAGCCAGTGCTGGAGGGTGTCAGCTACATCTGTATATGCATGGAGGCAGACACTTTTATCGCACACAAAAAATAAATCCTTTTTATTGTCCCGCTTTGACCCAGCAGACATAAAACAGGGAGCGGATCGTGACGAGACCCCTCCTCGAACCCCGACGGGGAACGCCCCATCCTCGGAGTCGGACATTGAAGTTTCCAGCCCGAGCAACGACCTTGTGTCCTCGAGCAACGATATTGTAGTTTCCCAAGAGGAGGACGAGCGGTTGGCCAAAGAGCTGTCGCTCAAAGAAGCTGCAGCCCACGACCTCTCCCACCGGCCCAAACGACGGCGCTTCCACGAGAGCTACAACTTCAACATGAAGTGTCCAACACCCGGCTGCAACTCGCTCGGTGGGGGCACGGCCACCACGGAATCACACTTTAAGTTTTATTTGTAAAACTTTTTGGTTTTATGTTCCTGCTTTTGTTTTTCTCAGGTCATCTGACAGGAAGACACGAGAGACATTTCTCCATATCGGGATGCCCTCTGTACCACAACCTCTCTGCTGATGAATGCAAGGTACACACATGCACACACACGCACACACACTTCATATGAAGATCTGTCAACATGGACCGAGGGCTAAGGAGTGAGTGTGAAACCATGATGCAAACAGTTTTCTGACAGTAATCAACTGCATGATTGCATCAGCTATATTTATCGTTTATTCTCTTTTAATATCACTCATTAGTCACAGCTTGCCATCACTCTGTGGCCAAGTGTCCGGTAGAGGAAACCCAAACAGAGTGGAATTAAAATTGTCAAGCTGCAAAGCCTCCAGGAACACGGAGGAGGTGGCTGCTATGTCGCTGCTGCGGGGTTGTTTTTGAGCTGCTGGTAGTAGACGGTGTTGATGTTTTGTCAGGGCAAGGCTTCAACACGCGACAAACAGACTGAGGAAAGGGCGCTGTCGCACCGCCAGGATGAGAACAGACACTCCACAAGGAGCCAGGTAAAACACAAAGATGTACCAAACACACACACACACACACACACACCGGCGCTTCATACAAACACACAGTGACAGATACTCGCACCTAAAATGGGCACACACTTTCTCCCGGTGATTCTCTTTGTCAGCAGAGGCCGTGACCCTTCCGAGAGCTCCCATGTCTAATTGTAGACTGTGACACAGTTTTGTGTTTGTGTGTATTTGTAAAAAAAAAAAAAAGGGAATTCCCCCTACACGGAAGCAGCACCTCCTCACTGCGATTCTTATCAGAGTAGCAGCGTCAGAGGGCCGATGTCACAGTCTGACATAATCCATTAGTTTATATGACAGGAGTGCTGCTCGCTAATCAGCAGACGACAACACTGCGTTATGTAACATTTGTGGTCCATGAGCAGGAACCTAAAGTTTCGGTTAGTTAGTGAAGGTGGAGTTTTAAGGTGGCACAACCAATGCTGTCAACGTACGTTGGTGATTTAAAAACAATGGATATCATTAGTATTGGAAAGTAATCAGCTGTGTCTAAATCCAGAGTTCACATGATTCAAAAAAAATGCATTCAGTTGAAGGAGGCTTTTATGTTTGGGCAGTGTTTTTACTACAAACAGTCAGGCCTACTGAGATGTCTTCCCCTATATATTCTCATCAGATATTCAAGGCAATGAACCAGGAAGCTCTTTACAGGTTGCATAAATGTTAAAGGTAGGGGAGGAGATTTAAAAACTCAGTGAGAGTGAGAGTCAGCCAGATTTAAAGTAAACACACGCCCCTTTCTCTCGGAGCTCACCCCGAAGCCACGCCTCCAATCACATGGACGCGTATCACCTGAAGACGAGCTGCGGTCTGTGACTTCGGCCATCATGCACGTACCTCTCTGGTGCACAGAGCAGGAAGAGAGTGACAACCAGCCAATACTCCTACAGGGTCCACCCGGAGGATTGATGATGTTTTTAGTGTTTTATAGCTTCAGATGATTCATATTCTTCGTTTTAATGAGAAACTGCCGAACTAATCGGTTGCTATCGGATTGTAAAGAGAAGTTACACTAATTTAACACAAAGTGCATCAGAGTGAACTCTCCTCCCCGACCTTTAACATGCTTGCCTCTGTTTGTAATCAGGCCCCCACAGACCGTCAGCTGCGCTACAAAGAGAAGGTGACGGAGCTGAGGAGGAAGAGGAATTCAGGCCTCAATAAGGAGCAGAAGGACAAGTACATGGTAAGTGGGTGTGGATAATTGTATGAAACAAAGCAAATAAAAGCACCCAAACACGTGCAATCATTTCTCTCCTGCTCCCCCCTAACTCCCAGGAGCACCGTCAAAGTCACGGGACGAGCCGGGAGCCGCTGCTGGAGAACATCACCAGCGACTACGACCTGGAGCTGTTCAGGAAAGCGCAGGCACGTGCCTCGGAAGACCTTGTAAGAGAGAAAACTCATCGTCACCCCCGCCCCCTTGTCTTTTCTTCTTCCTCCCTTTTCTTTTTGACCCCCCCCCCCCTGTCCTGCCTTACTCCTCTTCTTCTCTGTTTCAGTCTGAAAAGCCTCCTCAGCAGCCACAGGAGGAGTCTGTGATAGTTTTGGTAGTCGGACGCTCCCTTTGTGTCATTGTGTTTGTTCTTTCTTCCACTCTCGTACGTTTGACACATTCAGATGAGAAAGCTGTTACCGTCAACCAGTCGTAGGCTAATTTCAGGCTTTTGGTTGGTTTCTATTTAAATTAAGAACAAACTTCACATCACTGAACGTGGTTTTTATTTTCGTACACTCCTTTTCATCATTCTTATTTTCTTCCTGAACCTTGATGGTTCCCTCCACTGAGGTTTTAAAGCTCTGAATCATCTGATCCTCTTCCCTGAATAATTGAGTTTTTTTTTTTACCCCCCTTTCCTCCTTCTTGTCCTCCTTGTACCTCGGTCCCATGTTGCTGCTGTCCCAACCATGCAGGAGAAGCTCCGTCTGGCCGGTCAGGTGTCGGAAGGCAGCAACATGATAAAGACCATTGTGTTTGGCCGCTACGAGCTGGACACCTGGTACCATTCTCCATACCCAGAGGAGTACGCTCGCCTTGGGAGGCTCTACATGTGCGAGTTCTGCCTTAAATATATGAAGAGCCAGACCATTCTGCGCAGACACATGGTAAGGCATATCTGAGCCCATTATGTCCTGAAACAATTACACTACGGTTCAAAGGTCTGGGGTCTCCAGTTCTACAGCTTCTCTGATCAGCTGTGCTAACATCATTTCACAGGAGTTTTCTAATCATCAATGAGCCTTTTTAGCACGAGTAGCTAACACAATGTAGCATCAGAACACAGGAGTGATGGCTGCTGGGAAAGGGCCTCTGTACACCTTTGTATATATTCCACTAAAAACCAGCCTTTCTAACTAGAACAGTCATTTACCACATGAACAATGTCCAGACTGTAGTCTGATTACTTTAATGTTATCTTCATTGGAAAAAATAAATAAAGAAATTTCCAAGTGACCCCAAACATTTGAACGGTTGTGTATGTTTGTGTTGTTGTTGCTGATTTGTGTCCAGCATTATAGAGTTGAGATCATAATAAACTGTAAACTTGAATATTTTTTTAAATGTCATTTTAGGTGCTGTTTAGTTCACATATTCCATGTGTCAGTCATTTTCAAATACAGCACTGACGATACAATTGAGGACCTGTGCTTTGTCTTTCTTCATTTCAAATATCATCGATAACAAAAATAGTGAAAATGGACTGTGACAGAATAATTCAGGGCTGTTGTCTCACTGTATTATCTCAACACCTGAGGCTGAGTTCATAATTTCTTTCCTAGACCACTCTATTTAGATAGGCGGTATAGCTTAATCGTCTGGTGCAGTCTCAGAGTGCTTCTCTGTTTTAGTTTTCCACTGAGTCTGGCCATTGTTGTTAAATATTTAAAAGCAGAATTAGAAATTCAACAGTTGGCTCATATTTGGAGCTAATATTCGGGAGATGGCTGCAGCTGTTGCTTCAGTATGGACCATTTTTCACCTGGATTTAAGCCTGGCTGCACACTGAAGGGTGTGAATGGAAACCTTTAGTCTGGCTGCAACTTGAAACTAAGAGGTGAGATGTTTATTAACTTTTACACCTGTGGCGCGCTCTGTTATCTCTTGAAGGCTAAATGTGTGTGGAAGCATCCTCCGGGTGATGAGATCTACAGGAAAGGGAACATCTCCGTCTTTGAGGTTGATGGAAAGAAGAACAAGGTGAGAGAGCATCGTTTCATGGCCTCGCATCACTTCCAACAGCAACAAAAACACGTTTCAGCTTGATGAATGCTACTTAAGTATAAGTGCCAGTAAAGACAGTAGATACTGTAAAGGTTGACCGGAAAATTATAATGTGATTTGACTGTAGGAATGATAAAGCTTAACGTTGGCCGACTGTGTGTTTTATTTTAACGTCTGTTTTGTTCTCAGATTTACTGTCAGAACTTGTGTCTGCTGGCCAAACTCTTCCTGGACCACAAAACTCTGTATTACGACGTCGAACCGTTCCTCTTCTACGTCATGACCGAGGCCGACAACACAGGGTGTCACCTCATTGGATACTTCTCCAAGGTAGGACAGAAAGATGAATTGACAGCCCAAGGCGTCAGGAAAGGTTACGTGGAGTTTGAAATGTCTGAACCTTCTTTTAATTCTTCTCCTTCTGCAGGAGAAGAACTCGTTCCTGAACTACAATGTGTCCTGCATCCTGACCATGCCGCAGTACATGAGGCAGGGATACGGCAAGATGCTCATAGACTTCAGTGAGTGTATTTCTTTTTTTTATGCATCTCTGTGTCTTCTTTAGTATTGTTGTTTTAATTTTCAACGACACTTCAGGCAACAAAAAGCTGGTCTGACTTTGCTCGTCAGGTTACCTGTTGTCCAAGGTGGAAGAGAAGGTGGGGTCGCCCGAGCGCCCGCTGTCTGACCTGGGGCTGATCAGCTACAGAAGTTACTGGAAGGAGGTGCTGCTGCGCTACCTGAACAACTTCCAGGGCAAGGAGATCTCCATCAAAGGTCAGAGCTCGAATGCCAAATCAGCCATGTTACATAAAACACAAAGCTGAAGGACACTTAAAAAAAACTCACCAGCTGATCTATTGTTAAATTAAAAAAAAAGTATTGATTAGCATTGAAGTTTAAAATGTGACTGCAACAGTAGCCAATTAATTAGAAACCACGTGGAGACCAACTTTAACTGTTTTTCATCTTGGATTTAAGGACAAAGTATTTTGATTATGTTGGTTGTTGGTTGAGTAATTCCTCTTAATCCATCAGTCTGTCAACAAACCACTATTTTGATAATCGAATAGTCACCGATTGTTTTTGCGATTATTCGAGTAATTGGATCATAACGTGAATGTAATGATTTTCACATAAGTACGGCTGCAGCTAATGACTATTTCAGTAGTGGACGACTACTTTGGACCACTGATCTGTCATCGCTTCAATTGCAGCCACCTCCATGCCTAACACCGAAACCCTTGTGTGTGTGTGTGTTTGTGTGTCCGCTCACCAATTCCCACGTCTGCCCGAAATCTCAAATCTCAAATCTCAACACTTACTCCGCACTGACCTATAAAAGGCTCATGCGGGTTTTGAACCCAGGACCTCTTGCACCCAAAACACAGATCATCCCGCTACACCACGATCCAGAGTATCATTCTCTGATGACGATTTATCGAATACTAAATTAGTTGTTGATGCATTTTGCTCTCAAATATTACTCGAGTACTCGACTAATCGTTGCAGCCCTACCGTCTTGTGTTGTGCGGACGCTGTGTGTGTGTGTGTGTGTGTGTGTGTGTATGCACTATGTGCACACATGAATCCAAGTGTGTCAGAGTTTGTAAATGGATCAAAGAGCACTGAGGCTACAATAAGTCGGTGTTCAGGTGACTTCATCTGCTGTTTCTACAAAAAAAAACGGGACTGGAGGAGCTTCCTGTTCTGCCTTATGTGTCACTTTTATTTCTGCTTGTTGTTTTGGAAAAAATTGCTGCCTCTGTGATGAAAACCAAAACACAACTGCACTCTGCCGCCCTGTGAGGCTGCTCAGTTTGATGAAATTCAGGTTCACAGTCGTACTGGGGCTGCTAAAAGCTGGATTTTTAGTGTTTTTAATATTTCTCTTGTGAGCGACTAGGAAAATTGTGAATACCTCCAACTATACTGAAAAAGCTGCTACGCATGTCTGCTGTGGGAAGGAACTGCCTGTCATCGGCACTAAATCATGTTACTTGACCACTAGAACAATCGGAGACAGACTATTGTGCACAACTAACTGAGTTACCGATTCACAATCCAGCAGCCTTTTGGCAGCCTAAATAAAAACAGGTAACAAAAGCGTCAAATAATGGACTGTCAGGAGCGTCAGACGGCAGCAACGAGCCAAAGTAATAACATCATGCAGTAATAACGCTGTGTTCCCTCACGTACGGGCCTCTTTGTGTCTCCTCTCTTTCTTTCGAGCCCTTTCAGTAATTCTGCATGTTGATTTGTTCATTTAGGAGGATGGAAGTCACACACAGCGACACAAATAACAGTCATCCTGTCCTACACGCTGTCCTGCAGTGTTTGTAAAGCTCCGTCTCTGCTGCTGTGACTGTGGACATTAGCAAACATACGATAGTAAAAATGGATTTTTAACGTCATTCAACATAGTTTTGATTAGTTACACATTTCATAAAGAGCTGTGAATGTCGGCATCTGGCCTCCCAGACATAAAGAATATATGGTGCTATTTGAGAATTTGATGAACTTAAACCTGTTTCGTAAACAAAAGCACTTCAAGGCTTTGCTGCAGGAGAGCATGATTCTTTCTTGGTGGCATTGTCAGCTAGAGGATGAAATGATGCAGATGCAGCTTGTGTAAAACACGCATGTCGCATGTATAACCTTTCAGAGATCAGCCAGGAAACAGCGGTGAACCCGGTGGATATCGTCAGCACGCTGCAGTCCCTCCAGATGCTCAAATACTGGAAGGGGAAGCACCTGGTTTTAAAGCGACAGGTAGGAACCCGGGTCAGGTCGTCACTTTTGCACTGCCGGCGTGTGATTACACCAACTAACAGTTTATTCTGTCCCTGAAGGACCTTATAGACGACTGGAAGGCCAAGGAGACCAAACGCGGCAACGGCAAGACCATTGACCCCACAGCCTTAAAATGGACCCCGCCCAAAGGGACGTAGACGATGCTTCCATTTCACACACGAACCCGACAGATTCTCTTCCGTACACTGGCATGCTTCACAGACCCTGATTCTAAACCCCCACAGCTACAGCACCGTCACTGACACTCAGCCATTGCTCTGGGTTCAAGCAGCCACTACGAATATAGCATTAGCTCAGGCATGCGACGCCCGTCTCCATTATAAAACGTAAGAACTTAAGCCCGAACCTGGACCTGAATCGGCAGAATATCCGGAAATGTGGCTCAGGAAAATCTAACTAAGACATCAAGGAGGACTCTTTAGTGAAACTTATAAGTGTGGAGACAAATGGACCGGGACAGTTATCAGGCTCAACAGATGCACTTAAAGAAGAACAATGTAATGGTTAAGCTTCTTCGGAAAGAAGTGACCATAATGAAGTCAAAACAAAAAGAAGACAATGTTTTAATTTTGTATATAAAAAAGGTTTCATGTATTTTACACACATAGTTCTAATCTAAAGCCTTTTATCATCCACAGATAGAAGCTAATGCAGATGATGTGCTCCCCTCCAGCACAGTCTGCTGCAGTAATGTGCCGCAGTGATGTCAGTGTGTGTGGGGCGGCTGCTGATAATCTCCCTGACCTTATCTGTCACCTGAAAAGTGACAGTAATGATGCACAGTTAGCGCTCCTCCTCCCAGACACTTAATTTGCACAGAGCACCAGGCGCAGCGCCGTAATCCAATCTGCCGACAGCCGGTATCGAACCAGCGCCGCTCGGTTCACAGTTCAACGCGGCGCAGGCCGAGACGCACGTTGACTCATGCTAACGCATCCTGGCAGACATAAACCAGGTGGCTGTGATTAAACCGGACCAGTCGGGGCTTTTTTCCAAGAATAGGACGTCCGACGTTCATTTACCTCTCCTCAGATGGAACAAGGGGAGAGAACATTCATTTCTCCCATAGGAAATAATGTAACAGTTGCTTTGTTCCCTCATTTACAGCTGAATCTAGCGGCTGCTCGAACCCAGAACTTAACAGCAACTCCGCTTCATGCAAACATTGTGTTCCAGTATTTAACCCCGTCACCACCATCAGTCCGTTAGCCAGGGAGCTATAGCTGCCAATGGCCACGTTTGGAGGGAAACACTTTACATGTGTTCATAATGTCCGCACATTTCTGGGTCCTTCGCATCACTTGTTCAAGTTCTCAATGACATTTGATACTCTCTTCTACCTCTAAGGGTTTACCACTGTAAAAAAGCCACGGCCCGTTTTAAGCTTCTGTTGTTTTCTTTTTTTTTAAATGTGTTAAAAAGCGTAGCTTCACAACTGTTTGTTTTTTTATTAGATTTTTAAAAAATATGCTATTTATATTATTGAGAAACAAATAATACATTAACTGCGTAGAGCGTAGAGGAATGTCTACTTTAGGACTGGCTTCCTTATTAATATAAATATTTATCTTAAAACAAAAGATTGAATTTGAATGTGTCTAAAAGGTACAGGAGGGAGAATCTAAAGGCACCCCCGACACACACACACACACACACACACACACACACACACACAGGCTTACTTCATGTCATCACAAGTGATCAATCAAAACGTGTCACTGTTGCACGTTGTCGCTACACGTTAGCTCCATGACTGCTGCTGTGAGCAGTTAGAATATTACAAGGGCGTAGGACAAGGACCTTTTGTGTTAGCTCAGCAGGATTTTTTTTAATGTTCTAATGTGTGTGGCCTACAGTGGGTGATACATTTTATTTTATTGACAATCCCCATATTTATTGATCTGCGAATAGTTTGCCGTACAGGCAGAGTTATGTGCCAACAGGCCACATGGAGAGCCACAACACTCGAGGGCAGTCAGGGCTTCTCTGAGCGTGCACCCTTCTCGTACCTGGTTAGTGCAGCTTAGCACAAAGACAAAATGTGTCTTTTGTCCTGATGAAGTCGGGCGTGTCCGTTTCTGGCCGGTGCCTCATATGTATCCTACAGATACGAGAGCGTTCTCAGTGATGGCGGCTAACCCTCAGCTATAGATTAATACACGTTCCAGGAACGTTGAAATGTTCCTTTGAACCTCGTACAGAAGCTCCGACAGCGGTTGGCTGTGAAATTGGAGGTGTGTGGCCACCGGTGTCAGACCGAATCAATGTTTATGTTTTTTTTTGTGTGTTGTGGAGGAATCCTTCGCCTTCTCTTCTTCTTCTGTGCTGTTCAGAATGCTGCCTTTACATTTCACCAGCTCGGAGCATTTCTCTGTTTCGTCGTCGTTGTTTATTCGATGCCATGATCCTCGGATGAGGTGATATTGTTTTCTTCTGTTTCTGGTCTTTGTCGGATCTTCTATGAGAGAGAGAGTTGTCACCGGCAGACACAAAGTCGATACTGACAGGCTGCGTTCATCCTTTTAGCACCTGCTCTCAATATATATCTGTCTGAAATCTGCTGCCAGTTGAAAAGACTCATAACTCTGAAGTGCATTAACAGGAAAGTGCACTTAACTAACTTGAGTTTACTTCTTGTTTTTTTTTATGTTCAGGTATGGCTTCGGTTTGCTTTTCTCACCCCGTCAGAAAATGGGGCCTGAATGTAATGTGGAGCTGGTAAAAAGCTCAATAAGACCGTGAATCACTTTGTGGTGAAAGAAAAAGTTCCTGAGATGTTTGGAACATCAGAATTAGTCACAGTTAATCATCTGAAAGTGTTCCTCGCGCTGTTGTTGCTGATCCTGTCCTTTTATTTCCTCTTCCTTTTCATCCGGCTCTGTTCATGTGTTGTTGTGTTTTTGTTGTGTTCTTTGTGCCAATGGCAGCTATAGACGAGCACCTTGCTGAATAGGTTCCACAAGCATTCCTTCACCTCCCATATGTCACCAGCAAGCTGTTGTAGTACTGCAACCTATTAAAACCACACACACACATACAGAAGTAGCGCGACATTGATATGTAGCTCAGCTGTGCTTTTGTACTTCGCTTCTTCCCACACCCCGTTACCTTCTCCTCTCTCTCTCTCTCTCTCTCTCAATAAATGGTGAAACAAATGTTGAGCTTTGTCTGACGTGTTGTGTGTGTTCGCTGTCGCCCCAACAACACGATGAGAGCATCCTGAAGGAGGTGGATTGCTGAGCCTGGTCAGCTTTGTAGAGTTAATGAGGAGCATTCGGACAAACGGCCACCACCACCGCGGAGGCTGCCATGTTTTGTATCTTATGTCAAAGCAGAACTGACACAACAAACTCCAAATGACCGACCTGTCAGCTAGCTGTGTCCTCAAACATATCAAGAGACGATCTGACACTTCTGAGCTGGATCCTGAGAGATTTGTCCACTGCAGAATCCAAACAGCCAGAAATGAGTGAGGTCTGCATCCACGTGACGGCCTCTGTTTTCTGAGTGCTTCTGTAGTGGACGGCCTGGAGAGGGGTCACCCTGTTAGAGGGGCTGACTGCACTGATCTCTGAGGGAAGTCAACAACATTCAGCAAGCGGAGGAGCAGTGGTGGTCCCCCGTCACCTGCTCTGTTCATGTCATTAGTCTCCTCAGGTTACTACTTCTTCAAATTTACTTGAAAAGGAGTTTATTGGCGACGATTCAGACACTCCTGAGTCAGTATGTGAATGAAGCAGGGTGAGTGTCTTTAACAGTGGTGGAAAGTAACTAAGTATTTGTACTTTGTTACTGTACTTAAGTAATTGTTATGTATTTCTACTTTACTTAAGTAAAAATAATAGCTCATACTTTCTCCTCTGACTCCATGCTGCAGCTGTTACCTGGACTTTCTCCTCCACTACATGTCTCCAGTGTCTGTAGTTCCTTGTTCCATGTGATGAACACAGTGCTGGACTGATGTGAGGTCAGACTCTGCATGGAGGTGGTGTCACGCTGCAGCTGTGTTTCTATAATGAGCCTCAGTCATGATGCCGGTGCTCTGGCTCAGTGAGCTAACTAGTTAGCTGCTGTCTGCTAACACAGGTCCATCCATGAATGTCTGATGAACATGAATCATCACATGAATCTACAGCAGGAACACTGACACAGTAAACATGCTGAATGCCTGTTTGTTATCAGCAGCCTCTCTGTTCACTTGATGCCCACAGCCTGCCTCATGACACACAGACCTGTCCACAGCTGCTTCTGGACTGAACATGGACATTAACTACACATGCTCCATTTTACTTTGATTATTTTAACCTGTTCACATCCTTTGGAAATCAATCATATATATTCAGTGTGTGAGTACTTTTACTTTGAAGTACATTTAAAAGTCCTTAAGACTTTTACTTAAGTAGGATTGTTGATGCAGCACTTCTACTTTTACTTGAGTATATATTTTGCTGGGTAATTGTACTTTTACTTAAGTACCGAGCTGCAGTGCTTCCTCCACCTCTTGGCTTTAAGGGACTGAGGCTACAGCTGTTGGTTTTATTCATTCCTCTGCAACATGATACTGTCATAAAAACCATAAAGCTGCTGTAACCTGCTCATTCTCCACATTAACATTGACATGAGACGGAGACGGGGTTAACGTAACGACCTTTAATGGGTTTGGCATGAAATAAGCAAACTCATGTACAACTTTTTTTAAATAGGACTCGATAGTATTGATTACAGTTGGACAGAGATGGACAGCCAATGAAATGTGGTGAGAGGCAGCAGCAGCAGCTTCAGCTGAGTAGAACAGGTGTGGAGAGCGCCGCTCTCGGTCCAGGAGACCAACGTCCTGTCGATCAACAACGTAGGACTGAGCAGGACGTCACAGTCGACATGGAGCTTTGATTGTGGTTGTTTTTTGTTTTTTTTGTCGTCGTCAGTAAGAGTCAGATTTCCAATCTTCTTCCAAGTCTAGAAAATAGAGACGAGAGGAAAATGAGGACGTGTTTCTCACAGAGAGAAGAAAACGCCATAAAAACTGAGATTAAAGTCGTTTTGTTTCTGTATTGATTGGTCTCACCTCCTCCTGAACTCCTTCTGCCCATGAGTCCCACAAACATCTCCCCTTTATTCCCTGTTAACATAAAACACATCAAACTCCTTCATAAGTGTGAAAGGAAACAAACTGATCTTTGTGATAAAACGCCTCAGCGTCGCTCTTATGATGTGATTAAACTCACTTTTCCTGCCCAGCCTCACAGGCTGAGATGCACCTGAAACAGAGAGGGGACGAAAAAGTACACTTCAGGGAGCTGCAGTGGAAAAATGACCAAGATATATAACAGACTGTGGACAGAAGAAGAGCAGCTGGGCTCCGTAGATCAGCTCTGAACCGCCCTTAAAGTGCAGTAATGTGCATTATGTGTGTTTTACCTGAGCTCCTTCCCATCAGGCCGTGGAACTGCTGCGACTTGGACCGCTTGATGAGATCTGCCAGGCGGATGGTGATCCCCCGCTCCAGTGGGTAGCCCTGCACACACACACACACACAGACACACACACAGATGTGACAAGTTCTTAATATAAATGTTTTAATTCCCTGCTGTTTAATAGAAAACCTGCTGAAACTAAACAGGTTTTATGAGCTTTACCCTCTCCCTACACTATATATTTTCCTCTATAGTAACTTTATTATTACAGATTCTCCATGACCATAATGTAATAATGTGCTTTTGGCTCTGACCTGATGTGCTGCCTCACACAGAGGGTGTTATGTCTTTAGAACCTCTTCATCCGCGGCAGATTTCCATCTCTGCTTCACATGTGAGTTCATATTTCATGCAGAATTTCTCCTGGATCCTAAAACTGCAGTCTGAAAGCGAAGCGAAGTTTTTCCTGTTCGCTTGATTCAGCCGAAGTAAAAATCAAAGAAAGCGCTCGGCGCGCCAGCAGAGCGCGTCCACGGCGTGTCCGTGTTCCGTGCGACAGGTCGTGTCCTTCTTTTTGTTTCTTTAATCGTTTTTAACGTCTAGGACTATAAGCGAAGTTTTTTCGCTTAGAAATTCGCGCGACACTTCGGGCGAATTCCCTTTGTTTTAGTGAGTTTAAGGCGCGATTACTTCATTCTGACAGATTACACGTGAATTATAGACATTATTTCTAATCCTTATTATTTCTGTAGCACTGCTCAGTGTAAACAGAGAGAGATTAAAAGTTAGCGGGAGCCACGGCTGGTTTATAGAAACTCATTCTGTTTGATGTCTGTGTCTAATCCGGTTATTTAATCTATATAATCTGAATCAATAAATTTTTTTAAATATTTGTTACCTGCCATTTCTCCATCGTCCAGACCTCTCCGTCTTCGTCCTCGCCGGACACCGGAGTCCCCAGCGTGCCGAACACCTGCACGAACACGACCACCAGCAGCAGCACCGCGAACTTCAGAGCTTCCATCGTCAGGATGAGAGCGGCTACAGACGGTCAGGAGAACCCTCCCTGATCTGGACGCATACAGAGGCGAACTAACCTGGACCCCCTTCAAAGGAAACCTTTGTTTTCTGCACTTTGATCAGAAGTGAAGGTCTCTGCTGGCTCTTATAACCCCCCCCCCTCCTCCTCCTCCTCTTCCTCCTCCTCCTCCTCCTCTTCGTCCTCTTCCTCCTCCTCCTCCTCTTCGTCCTCCTCCTCCTCCTCCTCCCAGCTTCCTCTTATCAAAGTGAGTATTTTCTGTCTCATGCGGTTGAGTAAACACCTTCTCTGTGTCAGACGTAGTTCTGGTTTACTCCTGTTCTTCATCACATTGAGGTGAGGATGAGACTGACTGACATATGTTTTAACCCTTAAAGCTGGGAGCAGATCAGCATCATGTTTCGTGTCACCTTCCCCCCAGTGAAAGGTGATTTTCAGGCCCTGATGCTTCACAGGTGGGTGGAGCAGACTGTAGACTTTGAATGGTGCCCCCCCCCCCCCAACCCTGACCTTAACCCTTTCAGCAAGAATCCAGATCTTCTTCCTTGCTGTCAGACTTGGTGCTATATTTCTATGGAAATATTGATTTTATTTGATTTATGAGCAAACCAGTGTTTCATCAAATATTCAATGTTCCAGCTATTGAACCGTTTGTGGTCTCCTACATGTTCCTCTTTAAAATACTGAACTTCAACAATCTAATTTCAAAGGACCAATCAATTTATTTATCAAATAACAGACAGTGACAGTGTTTATGATGTTGCAGGGACCATCGCTCAGAGACCCAGTGCGCCGCTCGGGCGTATCTGTCTTCAGATAACAGCCGCCCGGGGACCAGGCTCACCACGTCTTAACCTTTTCTGAGCTTCTCCAAAGAACACAGACCCCGCTCCTTCTGGAGCGCCGGGAGTCAAAGCTAAGACAGAGTGGATAACATAATTCACACAAAGTTGGATCAAACCCAGCGAGAGGAGCCCGGCCTGCATATGTCAGACAGATAATGATGGACCTCAAGTGCCGAGTGAGACCTCCACTTGTGCCCTTATTTATTACTCCTGTCATCTGACGCTGCTGTGACACTTGTGAAGGTGCTGAGACGGCTCAGAGTAAAGTGTGACTCACGTAACGTTTTTAAAGCTCATCATGTGACCTGTAGTGTGTCCTGTCCTGTCGATCTGCATCATTATTCTCATCAGTGGTTTTTATACAGTCCGTTCTCTGGGTCCAGGTCAGACCTTCACTAGTATCAATCAATTTCACGTCTGACCTGTCATTTATGCATCAGCCTCTTTCTGAGCTAATGACAGATATTCCTGTTCTACACATTGTTTGGATTGTGGCATCTCAAAAAGTGACAACCTGCAATCAGCCTCTTTTCAATCAGGACCTATTGACAATGGAAGCAGGAGCATGAGTCTGTCTCACTGTGGTTCACCAGGTCATTTACACTGTTAGTGTGTGTGAGCTTTTTTTATTTTCCAGATTTATAGATAGATGTGTGTTATTGGATTAAAATAACTACGCACAACACAGGTTGTGCACTCTGTGTTCAGTGGTGGAGGAAGTACTGAAGCTCGGTACTAGTTAGCTCACTGAGCCAGAGCACCGGCATCATGACTGAGGCTCATTATAGAAACACAGCTGCAGCGTGACACCACCTCCATGCAGAGTCTGACCTCACATCAGTCCAGCACTGTGTTCATCACATGGAACAAGGAACTACAGACACTGGAGACATGTAGTGGAGGAGAGGTAACAGGAGGGCAGGTAACAGCAGGGTTGTCCAATAATCGGAAGGTTGGTGGTTCGATCCCGGCTCTGCCCTAGTAGCATGGTTGTGTGCCCTTGGGCAAGGCACTTTACCCACATTGCCTCCAGTGCACTCACGGCTGTATGGATGTGTCCATAGTCCGTAGGTGCACGTTGGCACCCACATCTTCCCTGGGGAGCTGTGCATCTGTAGTTTACCACTGCCACTGTGTGAATGTGGTGTGAATGAATAATGCATCTGTAAAGCGTTTTTGAGTGTCCCAGAAAAGCGCTATATACGGTAAGTTCGATGTGTTATTATTATTATTATTATTAAGTATGCACTATTATTTTGCTTAAGTAAAGTATAAATACATAAAAATTACTTAAATAGAGTAACAAAGTACAAATACTTAGTTACTTTCCACCACTGTGTATTTTTGCTAGCGGGAGCTAGCGGCTAAGCCATCAACACAAACAGACCGATGTGCAGCTAGTCATCTACATAAAAGTTTATAGCTGCAGCAGTTTGGCTCAAATGAGCTACTTTGACAGAACAAGGCTCCATGTTCCTTGCTGAGCCATGTCTGCATCCATGCTGCAGCAATACACACCATGTGTATACAGACATTGTGCTCTATTATTGTAAAATCTCAACAACCCCGAGCTCAGAAAAACATCTGAGGACCACAGGTGTGGATCTGTGTACCAGGTGCTGCTGCTTGTATCGGCGAGCAGCTGCGCGGCCTGTGGGAGCTCCCATGATGCTGCACGTCATGCTTTGACTTCTTTGTTCTGGTGTGTTGGACCAGAAAGACAACAGCGAGATGAAAAGAAGAAGCTTTGACAGCAGAAAATGGCCTCCAAATTATACATAATTACACGTAACATATAATCTGGGGTGATGTGAATAAAAATGAGGAGTCGACTTCTTCCTGGACTCGCTGTTTGCAGCATGAGTGCAGAGAGAATGTGAGTTTGAAGGATCGATTCCTTCACCCAGACCTGGGCCGCACGCAGACCGCCTGCGTCGGTGTGACGCCGGGCGGCTGCACGCTTCACCGGACACACTCACCACCTAATTACCCCAGTTATCTTCAACCATTCTACCATGATGGCATGACTCACATAATTGTAGAAATGAATGTTCATACGATGACGTGAAAGAGGAGGAGGCCACATGCAACAGAAACAGTGTGATGGCTTTTATTTTGTATTTGCTGTCTTACTTTGAAAGAATTCTTCTTCCTGTGTCCAACATCAACCCCTGATGGTTCTATACAGTGTCGTCAGCACGTTGTGGTTCTGTCCAGATGTGTAGTGAGAAGTTCTAGAGCCTATAAAAGTGCTCGCAATGTATCCCACAATGCATCAGGACGAGTAGTGTCCAACCTGTGGTCACTACATGATCAACATGAACGGTCATCCACCGAGCAGGAGAACAGGAACCTGTGTCCCTGCAGCTTCCGGTCAGTGCTTCTGTTAACCCCCTCCCATCCTCGCCAACATGTCTGACGTTCAGATACGACCACAGGTGGGCGCCAGATACAACCAAAGTCGACTTTTCCCAAGTGTAGAGATGCAGCTTTGGATTTGAAGACTCAGACCCCACAGCAGGTCTGGGTGTGGCCCCTTGTTCTTGCTACAGAACCTGTCCAGCTCTCTGCTCCTCTTGCTCGGTGGTCGTCAGTATCGATGCCTCCTGCTCCACAGCTCCAGACACTTCCAGCTTCTCCTCTTTGACACTAAAGCTCTCAGATCAGAACAGAGTGGAGCTCTGCTGCATCGACTCTCATGTGGAACATATCGCTCTCTGCATTTATCGACTGTGCCCGGAGCAGGAAGGACTAGAGAATCCATGTAGATTCAGATTTGGAGTATGGATTCTCTCCGGATGTGACTTGCTTCTTGGAAGAAGGATTCTGAGAAGATTCTTATCTTTGTGTGTGTCTTGGTTCGTCTCTTATTACTGTCCCCTGCTGAGGTCTGATATGAGGCTTCATCATCAGGGGAGCAGTTTCTGCCAAACAAAATAGGAGGCATCACTCAGACTGCCAGCAGGTCCTCCAGGGACGAGCCAAGCCGACACACAGCACGTTTTTAAGAGTCAGTAATTGGCATCCTAAACATGTCTGGCATGAAAACATATATATATATATATATATATATATATGTATATATATATATATATATACATATACATATGTATATATATATATATATATACATATGTATATGTATATATATATATATAAATGAGATGCGGCTGGTGATGTGTGAGGCCGCCTGGTGTCAGGCTGCCGGCCGCAGAGCCGATCAGCTTCATGTGTCTGATCAGACTCCCCTCACCTCCCTGCTCCTCCCGCCTGACCTCAGTGTCGCTCTGAACACACACACGAGGCCTCGGCACAAAAAGCTGCACCTTGTGATTTAGGACCATTTAAAAAAACCTTTTTTTTTAACCCCATGTGCCACAAGATGTGTGAGACGCTTCTCTCCAGTTTGTGTCGGTCTGACAGTCAGAGAGTTTTATCTGAACAGTTTCATTAAATGTTTTCTTGTCGATTTACCTTTAAATCTTTGTTTTTATAACACCCAGGACGCAGAACAAATGAATGGACGTTTGTTACTTTGTTTTTAATGCCGGCGCTGTGGCCTGAGAGAGGTCCCAGCAGAGGTCGTCTGTTCGCATAAATCCTGCCGGTCTGCAGCTCTGCGGTGTGTGGGCTGCTGACTTTGTACACGGCTAAACGTGGATCTGATCTTCATCAGATCCAGGATGAGGTGATGAAGAGGAAATATGAACTCTGAGGTAGTGTACAAGAAAAACTTCAACACATCCTCACAGAGAAGAGAAATGCCACAATGATTGATCAGCTGCATCAGGAGGTCGTTCGAGGTTCGATGGGCGAACCGTGACTCGGTTTAAGGTCACACAGGCCGAGGAGCTGGCTGAAGATGGTGCTTTGTACCATCACGATGAACGTGTAGCAAAGAAGATAAGATAAAACTTTATTAATCCCGAAGGAAATTCATGTGCCAGAGGTATCAAGTTACATTAAATGCAGTTAAGTACAGAGTATAAGTGTCACTATAATCCAATCAGAGTACAGTATGAGCACAATATATGATGCATGGATACAAATATGGAGATATAAGGTGCTAAGTAAACATACATAGAGACCAGTGGAGGGAATGACAGTGATGCCATGATCATTAGCTCCTCTCCTACAGAAAGGGGAGGAGTTATACAGTCTGATGGCCACTGGCAGGAAGGACCTCCTGTGGCGTTCTGTGCTGCTCCTCGGTAGTCTCAGTCCACCGCTGGACGTGCTCCTGTAGGACAGCAGTGTGTCCTGCAGGGGGTGAGACGTGTTGTTACCAATACTGAGGAGTTTCCTCAGCATCCTCCTCTCCATCACCTCCACCACAGACTCCAGCTCCACTCCCAGGACCGAGCCAGCCTTCCTGATGAGCTTGTTGAGTCTGTTGGTGTCGGCCGTAATTCAACAGTCTGGACTGGAGAATTACACACAGTGTGTTTACAGTGAGTGAAGTGTTGACTTCATGATGTGTCTTCCTCTGAGGACGGGCTGACAAAGCGCTGCCCTCCTCTGTGTCTCAGTCCCAAACCTGAGCTGCTTTTCATTTGATTCCTTCATGCAAATGTGCCTGAAGCTGTGTAAACAGCTTTAAATCAGACGGATGTGTTTTGACTCTGAGTTACTGTGTGTGGTCAGAAACGCAGCTCTGTGCTTACAGGTGCATCAAACAGACGGACTGCGGGCCGGAGGAGCTGGTTCTCAGGCCACACAGCTGCAACAACAGCAGCAGACAGGTTCTTTATGAGCTCAGCCCGTGGCACAGAATCCACATCACATTCATCTCCTCCATACGTTCCAGGTCTGAGGCTGAATCCCTCCCTGCTGAGCAGCATCCCTGCAGGTGATGAACACTGCTCGTAAAAACGCCTGGATGTTCACTTTATAATTAGACTGTTCAATCATTTGCTGCAGAGGTGTTTGCCCTGCTGTGTGTGTGTGTGTGTAGCATGTGATGCATGGACAGTTTGTATAGGATTCCCCTGCCCGTCCCCTCGTCGATGCTTTTTACGGCGCCTTTGCTGCGTCTTATTTGCACAGTGAGTTTCTGTTTTCTCATTTTCCTGACTTGGAATCACTGCAGAGAAACGAGTGTTGCTCTGGTTTTGCTAATCGCCCTCAGTGCTGCTCAGAGTTACTGTTGATGCTGCAGAGCAGCCAGAATAAATGAAAAAGTAATTACCTGCATCTTTCTTCTCAGCTGCAGGCAGCACTGACTGTACGATGATCCACTGAACCCGTGCTGAAACTTAAAGGACTGTTGTTGGAGGAACTTCAGATATTTGTGAGGTGAAGCTTTTGTTCATGCTAACTTTCATTTGGAGCACTGTGTGGTCGTGGTGTGGAAGCTCTGGTTGGACGGTGTCTGTCTTTCTTCTTTTTGGCTCTTTGCACTGATTGCTCCACAAAAAAAATCTAATTTATCAAAACACCCTTTGAACTGTGAAGCTGTGAAGACACACGTCACACCTGACGATCACAACAACCTAAAAACACACACTTTGACCAGACAACACATCGTTCATACACACAAATTCTTTCTTTGGTTTCTAACTGTGTTGAATGGCCTAACGCTTCATATCTTTGACCCACGTCGCCATCTGCTGGTGAAGAGCCTCCATGACATGTTTAGTTCACAGTCTGTATGTAACCTTCCCATAACATGTCATGCTCACATTAACTTCTAACCACTCACACACAATCATGATTTATTATAATCAATAAGGTCAAACGTTCATTGAACAATTAACACTTGACGTGGACGAGATTAAAGGTCCACAGAACTTCATGCTTATGAGGGATTATCTGTTCATCATTCATTTTTCCAAGCTAAGCTAAGTTTAGCTCTGTTAGCTACATCACTTGAATCTGCATAATGTAGCATAAAACCTAAAACGTACAAAACACAAGCCTGTCAGTGTTAAATCGGCCCCAGAGATGCAGCAGACGTTATACCTTAGCTGAGCAACATGTGTTCAGATTATAGCTGACGTCCACTCAACACTCAGATCATTGTAATAATGCTGCCAAGCCAGAAAACTCAGTTAGCCATCTAGAAGTAATATGACTGTCCCTCATCATGTTGCTCATAGGCTTAGCTTATTATTGTTGTCCTATTAGCATCTAATAAGCCCTCCATTAGCTACCTGGCTAATGTTAGCAAATACCTAGGCCCAAGACAAGTCATGAGTCAGAGACGATCTTTAAGTGTCATTACAATCCCTCACATATCAGCAGGAAACAAACTATTCATGTGAATTTCTTTTCAAATTCTCTTAAAGCCACTCCTGAGTCCTGGAGGCTGGATTCAAGTATCTCTGAACTCACATGTAGACACACTGACACCTCGAACACAGGGTGAATGTGGTGTGGAAGGTTAGGGTTAGATACTGTGGAAGTATATAAAGGTTACCTACACGCTGACATGATACAGAGCACATATTTACTCGTATGTATGTTTTCACTCAGAGAAAAAGGGGGACTCTCTACACACACACCCTTACAGAGAGTTAGGGAGGATGTTTACATTACTGGAGCCCTTTTTGTGGTGAAGGTGGACGTAAGATAAATCATCCAACATAGGAGGGAAACAGAGTGTTTCACAGTCATAAATAACATCATTATAATAAGTAGGTGTGGATAAAAGGGCAACATGTCCCAATATGGGAATACCAACGAGGGTCTTGAAGAACTGTTTATCTATTATGCAAATGTACCTCAACTTTCAATAAAACAAGCCTGTGTCCAGGGAGGGGCAGAACACGTATGGACGGGAGTGAAGCAGACTGAAAGGCCTGTGTTCACTAGGTGTTCTCCCTTTTGCAAAAGGCGAAACTACAAAACCCAGGGTCTTTCACTCAATGTTCTGAATACAGGAGACGGAATCTGACAATCCGGGGTGACCAGGGAAGGTCACGACAATACACCGCACCTCTGTTAGAGTCAGGGACCTGGGCAGCACAGACGGCTGCTTCTCTGTCGCCGTGGACAGCACAGAGTCCACAGCACTGTTCCTTCCACCCGAGCCGACAGCCGCCGCCCTCTCCTCTCACCATATTTGTGCTCAGAGATTTTACATCCTCATAACTTTCACAATCCAAAATGAAGCCCCCGAATAACAGGAACCCAGGCCGAGCTGCGGGTCAGACCAGAGACCAGCGGCACCTGGACTCTGCACTGTAATAAGAGTCTGTGAGTTAACATGTGGGTTCAGATGAACACTTTAATCTAAACCACGTAATGCAACATGACAGCGTTCATCAGGAGCACACGGGAAGAATTACTGGACGTTTGGCTCAGTTATCGTTGGAGCACGTCACCTCATATCAGCCTTATGTCATCATGTAGGTTATTCTTCATTAAAATGTGATGTACAGTACAGTACATGTACAGTAACAGCAACAAATCCTCCAATCAAACCATGTTATTGATCTGCAGCGTCTCACAGATGATGCAGGTAGCATAGCATTGTTAGCCAACGTTTTATTAAACGGAAATCTGCAGTGAACAGAAAATAATACACATCATACAGAGAAAGTCCACATGTAGCTATATGAAGAATATGTCATCTAACCAACATATGATTTCCTATGAGTTATTCTATGTCATGTGTTGATGGCTCTAAAACAGGGACCTTGTCCTGTAGCAGGAACGGCTTCTATTGCCGATACAATCGAATCAATTGTCCTTTAGCCGGAGGCCAGGCTGTCCGGCGAACCTCAAGAAATCCATTCTGACGTGTTTCCTGCTGGCAGAGCGGCATGGAAGAAAACACGAGCCGCTCTCTGAGCGGAGATGAAACCCGAACTGTCAATCAAATATCTGAGAGCTCAGTACACAGAATGTAATACAGCACATAATGACATCAGGACACAGCAGCTGTGTGAGAGCACACGGGTCAGGAGGAGAGCCCGGCTTCTGGATGATGGAGAGCTCACATCCAAGCTGTAAATCAGCAACCACATCACAATCTGCGCTCTACTGTGTATGAGCTACACTGTGATATTAACAACATGATGTTGGTGATGTGTGTCTGTGCCCTTTAAACATGCCCTTAATCTGATCACATGAGTCTGCAGTCAACATGAAGGAAGTTTCTTTTTTGCATGCAGTGTGTGTGTGTCTGTGTGTGTCTGTGTGTGTGTGTGTGTCTGTGTGTGTCTGTGTGTGTGTGTGTCTGTGTCTGTGTGTGTCTGTGTGTGTGTGTCTGTGTGTGTCTGTGTGTGTGTGTGTGTCTGTGTGTGTCTGTGTGTCTGTGTGTGTGTGTCTGTGTGCGTCTGTGTGTCTGTGTGTGTGTGTCTGTGTGTGTCTGCGTGTGTGTGTGTGTGTGTGTGTGTGTGTGTGTGTGTGTGTGTGTCTGTGTGTGCGTGTGTGTGTGTCTGTGTGTGTGTGTGTCTGTCTGTGTCTGTGTGTATGTGTGTCTGTGTGTGTGTCTGTGTGTGTCTGTGTGTGTTTGTTTGTGTGTGTGTCTGTGTGTGCGTGTGTGTGTGTCTGTGTGTGTGTGTCTGTGTGTGTGTGCCCTCACAGAGTGGTTGTGGAGTGCCTTGTTGTGAGTGTGCGCAGGCGGTGAGCCTGTGTGTGAGACTGTTTGTGTGTGAGGCTGCGTACAGCGTGTCGATACCTGGCGGACATCAGGTTGTACAGTAAGGGGTTAATGGCGGCGCTGAGGTAGAAGAGCACAGAGGACACGAGGTTAAAGTACTGAGACAGATAGTACAGGAAGTACAAGTGTGTGTCAGGGCGTGTGTGTGTGATGTTGTGTGTGGCATCAGGCGGGTCGGCGGGCGGAGGTTCATACGCCTGTGTGGGTTGTTGTGTGTTGTTGTTGTTCGGCCAGTTCTTCATGCTCTCGGTGCTGATGTGTGTGTGTGTGTTGTCTGCCAGTCCTTCCAGTTGTGAGTCGTTTTGTGTGACTGTGTGTGCTTTATGTCTGTCGGCTCCACTGCCCAGAGAAAGAGAGAATATGGTCCGACCCACATGAAAAGGGAGCCAGCACAGGACGAAGGCCAGGACGATGACTCCTGGAGGACAAAGGACAAAAACAACACAGGACACATGAAACTGATCACTCATCAGAATAGATGAAAACCAAGCAGCAGCCTCCGGGGCTCAGACCTGAAGCCCATGCGGAAGTGTCAAACGTGTAATTCATGCCGCAGCCACTAGGGGCTGGCTCCAGCAGCGAGTCATTTCCCATAGACTCCCATGTTAAAATGGCCGACTTCACAGCAGAAATGAACATGTTTCCAGCCTGGTACAAAAAACCATTCTGGTCTCAGATGATAGGTTCTCTTCTAGTGTCAGTTGTACTGGGGTGAATTTTTTTTACAACACACTCGTTTTGATTATATTCGGATTTAAAATTACTTAAAATTAATCTCTTTAATGCCGACAACGAGCCACTAGCTCCACTTTGAATTAACTTGGTGATCATTAGTGTGTAAACATGTGTGTGTTTTTCTCACCCAGCATTTTGACGGTGTGTCGGTGACTCTGGTCTCTGCGGCTGTTCTTTGGGCGGAGCCACAGCGTCCGTCCAATCAGGCTGTACACCAGCGCCAGGATGCAAAGCGGAACCAGGAAGTAGAAGTTGGAGAGGATCATCATGGCCGACAGCAGGCCGGAGGTGACGGCGTAGTGGGTGCAGCGGCACTCTCTCATGTCAGCGTCTCGTCCATGGCCTCCATCGACACCCTCTGCTCTTCCTCCTCCTTCGTCTTCCTTCTTCTTGTTTCTCTGCGCTCCTTTAAAGTCCTCCTTCTCTTCTTCATCCTCTCCCTCATTTGCACCACCCTTCATTTCCCCGCCCTCTCCGTCTTTCCTTTCGTTTAGTTCGGTTTCTTCTTTGTCTCCAAACCATCTGAACGCCTCAACTCTTTCGCTCCATTCCTTCGTCCCGTCTTCTCCCAGACTTCCATCCATCAGCACCACCCTCCCTCTCTCCTCTCCACCTGTTAAGAACCCTCCTTGTTCTCCTGCCCAGCTACTCCACCCTCCAACCTCCTCCCTCCACTGGCTAAGCCCGAGTTCCTCTCCTCCGACTTCTTCCACACCGACCATGATCAACACCGGTGCGGCGCTGATGGCCGCACCCAGCCAGAGGCAGCCGATGACGGTCCTGGTTCTGCGCCGCGTCACCACCGTCTTGGCTGTGATCGGCCAGCAGACCGCAAGGTACCGCTCCAGGGAGAGGAAGGTGATGTGCAGGATGGTGCAGAAGGTGCAGCACTCTGAGAGGAACATGGTCAGTTTACAGACGAGGTCTCCTAAAAGCCAGGGCCGGGGCCTCCAGAGCTGGGAGAGGGAGTACCATTAATAACCATTAATAACTGTTAATAACTGTTAATAACCATTAATAACCATTAATAACCGTTAATAACTGTTAATAACCATTAATAACCATTAATAACCGTTAATAACTGTTAATAACCATTAATAATTAGCCTTCATGATTCCTGGAGTGAAATGTTATCAGCTCATTGAATGGCCGGTGTCATTGGTCATTGTTTTGTGTGTGTACCTTGTAGAGATCCAGAGGCAGCAGGAGGAGAATCAGCAGATCGCTGACGGCCATGCTGCTCAGGTACAGGTAGGTGGAGCTTCTCATGTGTGGGCGGAGCCAAACCACCAGAATGGTTAGTATGTTTCCCATCAGGCCAAACAGCATGAGTGGAATGTAAAGTACAGTCACACACACTGGAAGAAAAACACAGATATATTCAAACAAAGACGTTTACAGCTTCACTTTTCTGAAATATATCGTTCATCATTATCATTACGACTGTTTGGGCACCACCTAGTTCAATCAGTCCAAACATGGGTTCCTCCCAGGAGCAGTCCTGCTCAGGGCAGTCCTCCAAGAAACCACAGCTGCTGTCTTCACATCCGCTGCCTATATCTGCTACATCCATGAGATCCATGAAGACGCAGGCTTGGGTTGGACGGGGTGAGGAGGAGAGCGGTGTGTCCCCGGGTTACGGGGCGCAGAGGTGACGCACACTGATGGATTTCCTATGACGCTCGATGAGAACTGGAGGGCGCGGTCAAGGTGCTGTCTGCTCAAAACAAATAATAAAAAAACAACACAAGTTTACAGAGCATCACTTCTGCATGTGCATAAACACTCACAATGTGAGTAAAAATGTGCATGGAGTGTGTGTGAGTGCAGTTAGAATTAGGATTAGCAGATTAATATGTATATCTAATACATATATAATCTAATATATATGTATATATAATCTAATATAATCTAAAGCTGAAAAATCCTACAGCTAATACTCCAGATGATGGAGATTTAACTTCACTAGTTTTTCTAAAACAAATCACTTAAACAAAATTTCTTCCTAAAAATGTGCATTGATGTTTACTGCTAGAAATAAATTCCATTCAGATTCACAAAAACAAAACAAAAATATGAGATTAGTTCTAAGATAATGTACTCACTGAGTGAAAAGACCCTCCGAGTCTGATGTGTCTCTGCGGTGGACACACACTTGGCTTTGGCCATGACTTACACACCTATGATCTCCCTCTGTCTCTCGCTCTCGCTCTGTTTTCACTCTCTCTCTTACAGTACACCCCCCCTCTCTCTTACTATTTGCTCTGTACAGCACTAACATGTTTTATATCATGGGATCAACTTGTTCTTTATTCTTTTTAATGAATAATCAAATTTTCTTACAAATCTGCAAGATCAAGATGAAACATCCGTTTCTGCAATATAAATATATGAATATATAAATGTTTTTACTTTTATCAAGTGGGTGCAGGATTGCGTTTTATGGTAATCAATACAAAAACAAATGTTTGATTACGTTAAGATAATTGTTTTAAAGCAGATTATCTGAATAAACTGTAGTTGCAAGCAAGGTAGCACAGCGCCCCCCTGTGGTCAGGGCTCCAGCTTCTTCCCAAAACTCACACATACACTGATTTAATGTGCAATACTACATATCTGAATGGACAATACACAGCATGTGCAGTATATTTAAACCTAAAACATATATGTGCAATATTTTTTTCCATACTGTATATAGACCATATTTATATTCTCAGGACTGTGCACTAACTTCTGTGTTTATATTGTAATTTTTTTAAATATCTTATTTAATCTCTCTTTTTCAATATCTTTTATACATCTCTTTTTATACTTTGCTTTTTTGCACTGAAACTGGTTGACAGCTTTAATCTCATTGTACTTGTGTATAGTGACAATAAAAGGCATTCTATCTATCTATCTATCTATCTATCTATCTATCTATCTATCTATCTATCTATCTATCTATCTATCTATCTATCTATCTATCTATCTATCTATCTATCTATCTATGTGTTATCTTCAGCTGAACAGAGGAGGCCGCTATAGTGCGCATGTTAAGCGGATGAAAAGCAGTAGAAGAAGAATTTCCAAAACACCACAGAAGAAGACGAACTTTGGTCGCAACTCCTCCGAGCAGCAGAAACCTAAAATGGCTTTGAGGGCTGCTTTGAGAAGCAAGTGCGTCGTATCAGGTCAGACGTTTATTTTCACTCCAGAGAGATTCATGCTTTTTATTCCAGGCATCGTCTTTAATGTTTTCTTTTATATTCATTTGTAGCCGCGCAGTTAGCTTTAGCTAACTACCAGCTGTAGAAACTGGAGGAAAGGTCGCAGGGTAGCTCTGTCTGTAACCTACATTAGCTAGTCCATAGCACGGCTAGCATGCTAGTTTATTGATAATTAATAATTCTTTTAAATGCACAAACATGCTAGCAAGACATATATTAGCTGGTTCATCCTTTAAAAGTGTTGACTGTCGATTATTTCCATGTTTCATATAATGTGCTGCTGACAGCCTCCACAGCTCACTGTTAAAAAAGTGTGTGATTTGGTGTTTCCCTGCAGGTCTTTTGTCCTCCTCCAGCCGACATGCCTGTGTGTCTCCTGTCCTCAGAGCTCAGCAGAGGAACAACTCCACCTCCTCCAAGATCAAAGTGGATTTTGACCAGAGCTCGGGTGAAGAGTTCATCTCTGTCTCTGTGTTTCTGTGTGTGGATGCCACAAAATGTCCTTGTTCTGTCATTAAGACGGAGGAGGTTCTGGTATATAACGTCTTGCTGTCTTTGTCTCTGTAGGCGTAGCAGTGATGCACATGCAGAGTCCTCCGGTCAACAGCCTCAGCTTGGAGTTCCTCACGGAGCTCTGCATCAATGTGGAGAAGCTGGAAATGGATAAAAGCTGCAGAGGCCTGATCATCACTTCGGTACAGTTTAGTCCAAACGGTGGAACCTGTGTGTGACAGTTCATATTTACAGCTGTACGTTTCCATCCAGAACCAGCCCAAGGTGTTCTCAGCCGGGCTGGACATCATGGAGATGTATGGGAAGAGTCCAGAGCGCTGCGGTGAGTTCTGGAAAGCCGTCCAGGAGATGTGGTTGAAGCTCTATGGCTCCAACCTCGTCACTATAGCAGCTATCAGTGTAAGTTCCCTCACACAAGGGTAGAAATAACACAACAATAAAGAACCAACACTGAGCTCTCCTCTTCACTCCCTGCTCAGGGTTCCAGTCCCGCTGGCGGCTGCCTGATGTCTATGACATGTGACTACAGGATCATGGCAGATAACCCTCGTTACAGCATCGGCCTCAATGAGACGCAGCTTGGAATCGTTGCTCCTTTCTGGTGAGGAGTGAGACGACACCTGAGACGACGATGACGTTTAATAATCACCGCTGTTGTCTGCAGGTTTAAGGACACTATGGTGAACACAGTGGGCCACCGGACCACAGAGCTGGCCCTGGAGTTGGGTATGCTCTACAGCCCCGCAGAGGCCCTGAAGATCGGACTGGTGGACCAGCTGGTACCTGAAGATCAGGTCCTCACCACAGCCACGCAGATCATGACCAAGTGGTTGGCTATTCCAGGTATTAAGTCACCACAGACTGGTTTCAGATGTAAAGAAGCGCCTCTAAAAACCTTTTGTTCATCTGCTGACTTCACAGAACACGCCAGGCAGATCACCAAGTCCATGATGAGGAAGCCGACCATCGACAAGCTAACGGCTAACCGAGAGGCCGACATAAACAACTTCGTCAGCTTCATCACCAAAGATTCCATTCAGAAGTCGCTGCGCATGTATCTGGAGATGCTGAAAAAGAGAAAGGCCTGAAGGAGAGCGGGGAAACACACGAAGAGAAACACGTGCATTAAAGTAAAAACACAGTTTTACCAAGATCTCACAGATCCAACATGTCCAGCCTCCAACACAAACGACTCTCATAGCATTTACCCCCCAACCTTATACATTTAGTAAATGACTGTGTAGTTCCAGGTGAATAATTATTTATGATGTCTGTACATGGAGCCATCCTCCCTGCTGGCTTTGAGTAAACAGAAGCACGAGCACTTGCTCAGCAGCAATCAGACGGCCGCTGTGTGTTTGGTCCTCACACCTCCTCCCTGTAGCGGCCATGTCTAGTTTACATTTGCCAGGCCACAGGTGAACTGTTTGGGGGAGGAGCTTAGCGACTTGTTGATAGTCGTCACACAGGTCCTTATCACAAGTGCCTGCTCTTACTGTACTCCCAAATAACAGTGAATATATATAACTTTAGCCCACGGTGGCACAGACCTTTTGTTTGTCTGCTTTTCTGCGTTAAATCTCATTTAACTGTGAACTTTCAGAATAAACGGGTGGGATTATATCAGCCGAGTGTTTGATTCATTGTCACATTCGATGGTAAACAAACTATTTTTTTTATTTTATTTTGTTTTTAATGTCCTTGTGGTTGAGTAGCCCACTGAATGACATGTGAAGAATGCAGACTGAGCCTGGACGTCTGTGGAAACCTCGGTATCGTGAGTCAGGCAGCAGGAGCCCGACCGCTCAGCCTCACCTCCACTGGGTAATGGTCACTGACAGCCAAGGCCTGAGAGAAGTAAGAGAGAATCATTGATTTTCTGTAGCATAAATATTTGAGGTGACCTGCTTAAAGACTTGTTTTTACCAGACTGTGGCTCAGACCCAGATCCAACATGTAGTCATAAACTTCTGCGCTGCCGGGCTCCACTCCCTTCATCATGTCAGTAGTCACAACAATCCTGCAGATTTAGGAATACGAGTTGAAATGAGATGTTTGTGTATGTGTGGAAGCATAAATCTGCCTGTGTGTGTCTACCTGTCATAAGGGCAATTTGTGTGTGTCACTGTGGTGTCAGCCTCATCCGGAATCAGCCAGTGGAAGCTCTTGTCAGTGAAGAGGCGAATCTGCTGCCAGTCGCTGCCCGACACGTATTTACAGCCCGCGTTGAAGTCGCCCAGCAGCACGATGTCCTGCAGGAAGAACGAGCGCCTCATATCTGGGCTTTTTTAAAACTTACTGTGCATGGAAAGCCTAAGGCAGGATGAGACCGCACCCCTTCCCACCAGAGTGTGTATATTAGGAAAGCCTAAGGCAGGATGAGACCGCACCCCTTCCCACCAGTGTGTATATTAGGAAAGCCTAAGGCAGGATGAGACCGCACCCCTTCCCACCAGAGTGTGTATATTAGGAAAGCCTAAGGCTGGAATTGGCCTTAGGCTTTCTGCATATGCACAGGGAAAGCCTAAAGGCCAAAGGCAGGAAACACACACTCTCCTACCTAATGCTCTCTGTCCTTAGGCATGTGATAGTATACATCCCTGCCTTAGTCTTTTTAACTCTACACGTGGAAAGCCTCAGGGGGGTAGAGCACACCTATCTACCTTAGCTGTGCCACGTGTGCAAGGAAAGCACATACATGTACTCCTCCCTACCTTAGGCTTTTTCACATAAACATGTGAAAAAGCCTAAGGCAGATGGAGATTCACTTTTTATTTTACTTTTCACTAAATAACTGATGATGTTTGCGTGTATTCACGGTGGTCTTCCAGCGAGTGCGGACATCTGTCACCACATCATAGAGAGCTGCCACTTCCTCCACAGCGAAGTCTGGAGACGTGTGCTGTGGGATCAGAGTGAAGTTCTTCACCGCTGGAAAACAGGAAGGAGTGAACGGTAATGTAACCTGCGACCGAAGCTCCAAAGTGTTTTTTGTTCCAAGTCATACCAGTATCTTTGGAGGAGAACATGACAACAAACGGCTCTCTGCTGAAGGTGTCTGTGCCACAGGCCTCACAGCCGTCATCGTAGGTGTAGTTTTTAGCCACAGACACAGTCTGCTCCCTGGGCAAGAAAGACACCACTTCACATGTTAGACTTTTTCTGTCATTAATATGCTATTGACCAGTTTTGTGTGTAGGTTTGCCTCTTGATGTACCTGTACAGGAAGAGGTATCTCTCTTTATAGTAGCTGCGACCCAGAGGCTCACTAATGATGTACCCGAACTGAGGAGAATCCCTGAGGAAACCAGAAGCATCACTGTTTAGCAAACATGTAAAATATTTCACAGAACTGACGTTTTGTTTGTGTGTGTGTGCTGTATTGACATAGTCCTTCTAACTTGTTGACGTGTTCCATGAGTTTTTTGGTTGCTGAGAGGTCACTGTCTCTCACTTCCTGGATCAGAATGATGTCATAGCGATGCACAATCTGAAACACAGAATCAATTACTGCACATTTATTTTTATGATAATTTTCTTTATTTTTAATTCACATTCTGGCAGCTTCTGTACATCCTCTGTGTTTGTTACAAACATCAATAAACAGAGAAACAACAGACCGTGCTGATGATGTTCATCAGAGTGCCGTTGGACGCTTTCTTGTCCCCAAAGGATTTGATGTTGAAGGCTCCCAGCAGCAGGGAGGTGGACAGATGCAGCGGGGCCAAAAGGAGGGCCAGCGTACACACCGAGCGATGCATCCTGAGCCAAACACGTCGAAAAGTGACACATCCACATTTTATTAGATGTGCAGGTTAGAGTTACATTGAAGTCATGGGACCGTGAGAGTCTCCCCTCGCCTCACCTCAGCGTGGGACTCAGAACAGCTGCTACACACCTGGTGACAGGATCTCTACTCCTGCTGTTTATCTGACCGTAAGCTTATTTAACTTGTTGCTTTTTGTGGCAGCTTCATTCATGTTGGTAAAAATATGACTGTCCCAGGGCGACACATTATCCTGTCACCCAGGTTACATTAGAGCTGTTGTGTGGAGGAGGTTGTCGGACAAAGATTATTAAATACTGTTGCCTGCTACAGTTTGTAAGACCACTGCCTGGGCGTGGTGTGCATTTTATGAAAAATGAAATAACGAATGGGTTTCTAGTAGAATGATTTGTAGTAAAGAAGGTGCATATTTACCTGCTTCTGTGTGTTGCTGCAGGGAAAGAGTCTTTTGTATTCAGAGCACAGAGGCTTTGCTTGTGTTAATCCCCAGAGGCTGCACTAGCAGGACCACTGATAGCGTCTCTGTTTTTTTTGGGGGGGGGGGGTTTATATTTACCTGCATGTACATGTGACTGCATCAGGCTGGGGAGGTGTGCCTTGGAAGGGGGTCATGTTTTCGGGGTTAAATAGGGCAACAGGTGATATAAATACATGAAAGCAAATATCCAAAATAACTGGTTCAGTTTTTATTTTATTTTATTTTATTTTATTTTATTTTATTTTATTTTATTTTATTTTATTTTATTTTATTTTATTTAATTTTGTTATTTATTTTTATCCTTTGTCCGGTAGGTGGCGGTAGAGGAACAACATCTACTGACTTCCTGCTGAGACGAGAAGAAAAACGCCTTATGCGTGACGTCACCCGCGGAGCCGCGACAAACAGGAAGAAAACATCCAGCTGTTAGCGAAGCAGGCAGCAGCGCTCTGGCTAACGTAGCATTAGCACAGTAATGAAACGGCGGTGAGAGCCAGGGGATAAACCTGCTGTTTTATCATGCTTAGTCCGGAGTAACGACGGCACCGACTGATACAAGAGGAATTTATCTCTGTTTGACTTTCTTCCGGTCCGAGTGTTGAAACAAGGTGCGTTAGCTTAGCCGCAGAGCGTTAGCTGCGGCGTTAGCCTGGGGTTAGCTAAATAGCAGGCAGCTGTTATAAGTTAGTTGTAAGAGCAGAGTTTGGGAGTTCACCGCGGTTTTATGTGTTGTTTTGTGTCTGTTTGTCTTATTGTTATTGTCGGAGTAAATGCGGTGTCATCTGCGCACTAAAAGGGGTGTTGCTGAAGAAGTTGTTGAAGGTTTGGTTTCATATTTCTGTCAACAACAGAAGATAATGTATCAATAGAAGCATATCACGCAGTAACAGACTGAAGCTTGAACTCAGCTCGACCCCTGACAGGGTGTTCACCGTGTTTTATCTCTTTTTCCAGAGAAGAATATTCTGCACATGTTAATATCATCATCTCTTGCTTTGCATTGATCAAATGTTTAATCCAGTCAATCAATAAGATATTAATACATTTTGAGTATTGCTGCTAGTTTGAACCATGGGTACTTGTCAAAATGGGTGATTGAGTATTAATTGTTTGTTTTATATATACATGTGTCTGCTGTTATAATAATGTGTTTAAAGCACATAGTCTCAAAAACAGCTCATTTCTTTTGGGTATTCGGAGTTTATCTGTTTACAGTTAGGACATGTGGAATATGCAGGATGCAGGTAGTTATTCTCTTGTTCGTTCTTTGGACTTGTTTCATAATGCCATGATGGTTATGGTCACCCTGGTTACTGTTTACAGTCAGCTCTGTATTGTAAACAAACTCCCTAGCTAACAGTTGCTGGGTTAGCGGTGCCCATAACAAGAGCTCACATATCTGGGAATCAGGGAAAACACTTCTACCCTGGATATGTTCAAATACTCTACAGTAATGTGTGCAGGAGACACTCGTAGCCTCCTTTAACTCACACAAAAAATGAATGCCAGCTTTTATCTGAGCTAGTGGACATTACGTTCTCGTACTTCCTAATTGTTGACACCACACCACCTTTTTTTAGATTCTTACCGAACCTTTCTGTGCTCTGTTGCTTCCTGCAGGTGTGAATGAGTGACGTGGTGCCTCCCACAGCTCTCAGTGAAGTCCAGCTCCGCTTCCTCTGCCACGATGACATAGAGAATGTCAAGCTGCTCTGCGGTGATTGGTTCCCAATCGAGTAAGAGAGATCGATTTCAGTGTGTTATTATCGGACACATCGGGTATTTGAACTTTCCCAAACATGTTTGCCAACCTGTCTGACGTCTGACCACAGGTACCCAGACTCATGGTATCAAGACATAACGTCCAACAAGAAGTTCTTCTCCCTCGCTGCCACCTTCAGAGGCGGCATCGTGGGAATGATTGTGGCCGAAATCAAAAGCCGGACCAAAGTACACAAAGAGGTATGATGTCTGACACGTAACAGAATTCTTTGAAGACGGTGCTGCTGAGTGTGTTGGCGTCAGCTGCTGTATGAGGATGTCAGAAGTAGATCACTGTCGCAGGCTGTTTTTAGTGCGCTAATTAGACAAACCACATGACCCTGACTGTGTGACTTATTAGTCAGAAGTAGAAAGAAAGCAGATAACTGAGTGATGAAGATGAGAAGAAATGTTCATGCACACTCCTGATTTGAATGTGACACACATGTAAATGTGATTCTGTGACTCGTGCTGTGCAAGATTTAACTTCTATATAAAGAAACAAAGCAGACACCAGCAGGTTGAAATGATGAAATGAGTTTATTGGAGTGATCTGGTGTCTGTAATCTGCTCCTCTCACTTTAGGCCGTAGTTTTTATAAGCTGTTGACTCTGTACTTTCCTTTGGCAGCAGATTTGCATTTGGGGCTCAGCCTTCCCTGTGATTACTTTGCTTAGACAAACATTAACACTTGGCTTGCTGGGGGATCAAATCCAGAGCATGTTGACAGTGTGTTTATTCCAGAAGCTGCTGTGGATAGCAACATTTGATGCTATGACGTGTATTTTAATTCTCAACCTTTTTTTCTTTGTGTGTGTGTGTGTGTGTGTGTTAGGATGGAGACATCCTGGCCTCCAGTTTTCCTGTGGACACACAGGTAGCCTACATCCTCAGCCTGGGAGTGGTCAAAGAGTTCAGGAAACACGGCATCGGTAATGAATGCTCTCTCTCTCACAAACACACATGTGATTTGCATAACTCATGGAAAATAAAGGCCTGATACGTCTGAGTCATTACTCACAACTAAACCTCAATAACACCTGCTTATGAATCACAGATGAGAATGTTTGCATTTTCAATCGCTGTCCATATATTTGTGTACAGATCAGGCCTTAACTTGACGCAGAAGTTCTTTTCATCTTCTCTTATCTCATCATCTGGAGCTACACCTGCTGTTTACCTGACGGGTCTTTAAAACCTGTCTGTCTGTGTGTGTGCGGTGCAGTGGGGGGGGCCGTATGAGGGGGTCTGCACACACGTTTCTTTTGAAGTTTAAAAAGTCCGGTCCGAAACGAACTTTGTTCTTGTTCTCGTCACCTCGGGAACACGAGGAGTATGGAACAAGCTCTGCGCAGAACATCCGTGTTCTTCCCCCTCTTCTTCTTCTTCTTCTTCATTTCCGGCAGATTGTCTCGTTTTCAAACGTACACACACACACATTGGGGGTCCCGCCCTTCACTGCCTCTGATTGGTTTAGACCACGACGTGAGCCTGATGTGTGTCTGTGTCCGGGAGACTTTTAAGAGTCGCTGTGAATGTGTTTCCCTCTAACAGCTGGCCGCACCGGTGCCACCTCAGATATTTTTTGGTTGCACCATTGAGAAATCAGGCCCTGGCTGTTGAACCCAGAACGCATCATTTAAATTGTATTATGAAGCCAACTGTGTATCTAAACACAAATTATGAACAAAATGAAACTTCAGACTGTAGACTTCAGACTACTTTTGACCTAATTTGAGTCTTAAAGATTCATCATCTGCTGTCAAACTGTCATGAATAATTGATCACACACAGAGGGTGCAGCGCCTCTGTGGCCTTATCTCCTGTTTGCTGGCTCTCTGTTGCAGTTTTCCTATTGACGCACCAAGCTGAGTAAACATGTAGCCTGACCTCCTACACGCTTTTTTTTTTTTTTTACCATCCAGGCTCCCTACTGCTGGACAGTTTGAAGGAGCACATCTCAACGACCGCCCAGGATCACTGTAAGGCCATCTACCTGCACGTTCTCACCACCAACAACACTGCCATCCACTTCTACGAGAACAGGGACTTCAGGCAGCACCACTACCTGCCCTACTATTACTCCATACGAGGCGTCCTCAAAGACGGATTCACATACGTGCTCTACATCAATGGAGGACATCCGCCGTGGACAATATTATATCCTTTTTGTGGTGGAAGCAACAAAAGACAAGTACCCAAGCTAACGTTAGCTAGCTCACCAAAATACTCTTTTGAGCTGGGATGTGTCCACAGTGTGGATTTAGCAGACAAATGTGTTTAACTGTTGTTTTTATCAGCTGGTTTGTGAGCGTGCACGTGAAGTTTTCCTTCACTTCCTGTCCCACTGACTACATCCAGCACATCGGGTCGACCCTGGCCAGCCTGAGCCCCTGCTCCCTTCCTCAGAGGCTGTACCGACAGGCCCAGTCTCTGCTGCGCTCTCTGCTCCCCTGGTCCAACATCGCCTCCAAGACCGGCATTCAGTACAGCAGAACGATGTGACACAACACGGTGGGTGCAGCAGATGGCTGTGACTGTGTTTCTGTCTCACATTTGTCCATCGCTGGATGTTTGACTCCCCCCCCCCTCTTTCTTGTATTTTTCAGGATTGATCCGATCCTTGTCAGTCTTCCCCTGTGCACACCGAGATGTACACGCACACTCAGTCCCTTACAGCTTTCTGCACTGTGTGTATGACACACTAGGACTCAGAATGTCACTCTCCATCACACACACACACACACACACAGGATTCGGATTTGCAGGGTTCTCATTAAAAGTGCAATGTTGTGTTTAAGCACCACATGATTTCTTTTAGTTCTTCTGTTCCTGTACAAACCCCTGTATACACTATATGTATCACATAGTTACTCTAACCAGCAGTTACTCTGTCATCGGGCGGTGTCAGAGAACCTGCACCATGTATGTCCACTCAGACACGCTAACACAGGTGGAAGTTTAGGCGTCACACACACACACACGCACTGGGAGCCGTACAGAGACTAAAGGTTCAGTCCTGCCTATCGTTCCGCGTCCCCTCATCCTGTCCACTACTGTCAGAGACTATGTATGCTGTTTGTATATTATATATACTAAGCTAATATATAAATTTCTCTTGATATGTATGTCTGTTATATGCTGTTATATTAGTAGGGTTAGTTGGGAGATGATGCATCCTTGTCCCCTTTTCTGAGTCCATCCCACTTTGTAAAATAGACCCTCATGAACAAAATCAGCTTGATTGGCCTTTAAATCAGCTAAAGGGTTAAAAATAAAGCTAATTATACACGAGAATCTCTGAGACACAATGTGGATGTAGCCACACGTAGCGTCCTCTGCGTTGTGTCCCAGTGCTGTCTGTCTGTGTATAATTGCTTGTACTGGTCTTGAAAGGCTGCAGCCCTGTTTGCATTTGCTCTATGGCTGTAAAGTTGCTGCTAATGTAGAGACATGTGTGTGTGTCTGTCCAGATTTTAAAGCCCAGATTAAATTTAAATTTTATGTCAGCCTATAGAAGGATAGAAGGAGGTAATGTTCCCAAACAGCATCCGCCTTGCGTGCCTGCGTGCGTGCAGGTGAGTCTGATCTGTGTGTCTATATATCATGTGGGCACAGGGGGTCAGAAGCTAGCACCTAGCAAGTGCCAAACGGTGGCGAGACCTGTCCACGATTCGTCAAAGAGCAACGCTGCAGTTTTATTGCATTTTGTTGCACTTTACAATGCAGTCAGTGAACAAAGCTTAGATTTTATATATATATATATATATATATGACATAGCACTGGAAGGAGGCAGCGTCTGTGAGGAAAGGTGAACACATCTCACCTGAGGTGACGAGAAGGAAAACATCCTGCATTGTATATGCAATTAATTAGTTTGATTTGAAGTGATTGTAAAGGCTGAGTCGGTCTGAGCGCCCCCTGCTGTAGGATTATATTTTACACTGTTAAGACATTTTCATTGTGATTGTCATGTTCTGTTGTCATAAACTTGAGCCTTGTTTTCATTCCTGACACGTTGTGGTTTCGCCTGTTTGTGATGTTTTTTCATGTCGGTAACAAGCCCGGTAACCTCGGTTACGGTGTGTGTTACACAGGTGTGTGTCTGTGTGTGTGTAGTTATTGACTGTTCAATCAGAATCAGAAGTACTTTATTTATCCCCGAGGGGAAATTCTTTTTTTGTTACAGACGAATAGAAATCAAAGATAAATTGAACGTTTTTAGTTTGATTGAGACAGGCAGGAAGGACTTCCTGTGTCTCTCAGTGGTGCATCATGGGAGTCGGAGTCTGTTGCTGAACGAGCTCCTGTAGCTGGTCAGCACAGTGTGGAGCGGGTGAGAGGGACAGTCCAGTATGGTCTTTACTTTGGACCACGTCCTCCTCTGACACACCTCTGTCAGAGAGTCCAGGTCCTCTCCCACAACATGGCCGCCTTCCTGATGGTTCTGTTGAGTCTGTTGATGTCCCTCACCCTCAGACTGCTGCCCCAGCAGACACCAGCACACATGATGGTCCCCACAGACTCAGAGGACATCCTCAGCATCCGTAGAGAAGATTGAAGCAAGGCGTCTGGACTTGTAGAGTTTTCTAGAAGACGTTTCGCTGCTCATCCAAGCAGCTTCATCAGTTCTAACTGTTTGGTGGGAAACATGGTTTATATGTGGTTACAGACCTGTGTGGGTGGGTCTGGGTAAAACTTAAAAAACTTACAAACAATAGCACTAAATGTTTCCATACTTACCTGTGATGTTCTGGCTGACTGGGCCAGGTGAGTCTAACGACTGGCTAACGACTATGAAACTGCCGGAGGGGGACTGGTTGACAGCCCTTTGTTCTTACTGTGAGTATGTGCAAACTTCCTGGGAATGGATGGAATCACTGCATTGTATGTGGTAGAAAGATGATGTCTGAGGCCACCGCCTCTGTTAAGGGAAGGTTTTTCCAGCTTAACATAGATGCTTCCTTAACTCCTCTTTCATACCACCTTTCCTCTCTGTCTAAAATGTGAACGTTGTTGTCCTCAAAGGAGTGTCCTTTGTCTTTGAGGTGGAGGTGAACAGCTGAGTCTTGTCCTGAGGAGGTGGCTCTCCTGTGCTGAGCCTTTCTTCTGTGGAGTGGTTGTTTAGTTTCTCCAATGTTCAGACTGCACTGGACTGCATATATCACATTGCTGTGTTTCTCCCTGGGAATCTTATCCTTCGGGTGAACCAGTCTCTTCAATCTTCTCTACGTATGATGACCTGGATGACTGAGAATCTTCATCAACATCCTCAGCATCATCCTGCAGATGTTGAAGGACCTCAGCTGCCTCAGAAAGTAGAGGCCACTCTGGCCCTTCATGTAGACAGTGTCCACGTTTTTCCTGTCCAAGTACATTCCCAGGTATTTGTGCTGGGAATGTACTTGGACCACAAACTGGACTGGAGGAATCAGAGCATTAATGAGGGAACACACACACACACACACACACACACACACACACACACACAACAACAAGCTGCAAGACTTTTGCTGCCTTTCCAAGGAGAGTTACAACATGTGCACTGCATTTTATGGCAATTCATCCAGTTTGAAGGAATTCTGCATCATGGAAAATCCTCTAAATCATCACTGGAAACTTTGAATCTCAGTACAAACACACAACAGTACAAAGTAGGATTTTCAGCACACACGTGGTTTTCTTCACAGGTCTCTTAAACACAGAGTTACAGCCTGGTTATGGGACTTGATGCCTTCCGCCTTCATTATAATGCATCTCTGATGAACAAGCTTCTTCTCTTTAAAGTCATTTATCATGAGGTGTGTTCCGTGTCATCTGAAGGTCATATCTCAGCTGCACCCCCCCCCTCCAGTGTAATTTGAACACGGTGTGAGCCCACCGCCTCATTCCTACAAGGCAACGCCATTATGTCCTCTGCTACGCAAAGTGAAATGATGAGCTCACAGAGGAGGAAGTGATGACACAACTCAGGACTTTGGACAAATTCAAGTTTTTATTTGGTGGAGGCTCATGGTGAGTTAAAGGATCACAACATGTAGAAATAAACACACGTGTGTGTGTGTGTGTGTGCAACATATTTCACTGAAATCAATACATTATAGATTGATCTTTTCTTTTTTTTACCAATTGTATTCTGAGGGAACACATTAAAAGATGAACGGTCATTTTTATCTCACACATCATGACAGAAACATACAATAATAATGTAAAACAATTGAAAAAAAATTTAATTCAAAATTAAAAGCGCAGGTTTAAATTGAATAAATTGATCTTTTGTTGTTTTTTATTGGCAGAACTGGTCTTTTTATACGCGTCACCTGGTTTTTAAGTGATCACGTTGCGGGTTGTAGCGTAAGTTACGGTACGCTGCCTGTTCCTGCGTCTATTACGGTAACCGGTGACGTCACTGTGGAACCAGGAACGCCCCCTTGAGGAGCAGAGAGAGAGAGAGAGAGAGAGAGAGAGAGAGAGAGAGGGAGGACCTGCGCCGCTGACTCCCGGGGACCAGACGTCACCTCTGTCACCGTGCAGCGCGGCGGCGGCACCGGAACAAACACTTCATCGAACTCCGCTCGGAGCTTCTCTCTGGTTCTGTTGGACCTGTTCTTCAGAAGACATTTTTTTTTTAGGAGTGAAGTTGGAGTAAAACCAGGTGAGTGATGCGTCCAGAGACAACTGTTCACCCCGGTTAGCTGCTAGCTCCGAAGTTTAACTTGTATAAATCAACAGTTCGGGTCAAATAACGCGGCTTATGTGTTTGTTTGTTTGTTTGTTTGTTTGTTTGTTAGTTTTGTGAAAAGTGGTTTCCATTGTGTGTGTTTTTTTTGGACCGAGCTGCTGAAGGTGGAGGAAATAAAAAAAACACTCTTTGTATGAAAGACAGGAGCTCACTGAGAGACACTTGAAAAGGCCTCCACCTCCACCTCCACCCTTATTCTGGAAGGTGTGTGTGTCTGTGTGTGTGATGCTCAGTGTTTGTTGTTTTTTTCTTCCTCTACAAAAGTCCCAGATTGGTAATCAGGGCAGTGACTGGGTGTCATCTTCTCACAGTTTCAGTCAGGATGTGGCTGACCCCCACCACCCCCACCACCACCACCACCACCCACCCCTTCCCCTCCACAGAACTGCAGATTTGCAGGAGTTACACACACACACACACACACACACACACGAGGCGCCTGCATGTTGCAGCTTGTTCATGACGCTTGGTGCTGACAACACTTTTTGTCACTTGAAAATAATCTAAGGTTTCACTTAATCTATGTGTTTAGGATCTACGTGTCCTTGTGTTGGCTTGGAGAACCTGTCACATGTATGTGAGGATGCTGCCTGATGTCTGATGCTGCTCAGCTGGTGGCAGATGACGTCCATCATCTTCATGGTAGTATTGGTTCCATGCTGTCTGTGTTCCTGCAGACCTTTCTTCACTGTGAACGTTCCCCTGCTCTACAATTTATGCAACATATCCACTATGGTCTTACTGCACTTTGGCCATACTAGCTAGGAAGCGTCCCCCCCGTGAGACTTATTGAGACATTTTTTCCAGATGTTTTCTTCCTACATGTTTCTTCGTTGATCTGATCTGTAGTGTTTTCCTCCTCCCTCCACATTTGTTCTGTAAAATGTAAACGTGTCCTCTTCCAGGCAGCTCATGTTGTTCCACGTTCTACTGGTGGGATTGACACCAAAATCATGGCCAGATTAGATATATATTCACTTTATGTGAACGTGTTTGGAAGGACTTACATGTTGTTTTGCAGTATGATCTGCTGTAATAGTTCCCTGTGAGTATTGACTGGAGGCAATAAAGCAATGGGGGGAGAGAGCGGGGGAGGGCAGATGAGTGACTAAGAGCTGCTACGGTTTGACCATAAACACATTAACAGTTTACTGCTCCTGTCCAGCCACACCTGCAACGACTGTTTTCTGTTGGTAGTTATCGCTCCAGCAAATTCCAAAGGCGCTGAATGAGGTGGAGGTCGGGGCTTTGTGCAGTCCGGTCAAGTTGTTCCACACCAAAGTGTTTTTGTTTTTTTTATAGAGCTGGAATGCACGGGGGCATCTCATGTCCTGTTGAAACCGGAACAAGACAAACTGTTGCTCTTTAGGAGGATAAGCACTTCGGTTTGGGCTGCATCATAGATGTGAAACGTCTTCGTCTTGTTATTGTTATGCTGAGCAAACCAGTGCTGGACTTGGATCAAACCAGTTTTTTCTGTCCTCATGTGAAGTTAGACATTTAAGTACAGAGGTCTGTGGACATTGACTCACTTTTTGGAATAAGACGCGAATCTGCAGGTGTGTGAGGGGAACAGACCCGACCTCAGTCGCAGTCCTTCAAACTCGTTTTTTGGCGGTTGGCAGACAATGTGTGATACAGATATCTGCTGATGACAGTCTGATGTGTCCTCCTAGGCTTTTCTGTTAAGACTAGGAAAGTTGTGTCCCTAGCTTAAGTCTTAGCTGAGCTAGCTAGCCCGTTTTAGTTTATCGGGATGTATAAAGATGATCGGCCACTATAGTAAATCAATATTGGAGATTCTTTAATGGGCGCACCAGAGAGGTACGTGCATGATGGCCGAAGTCACAGACCGCAGCTCGTCTTCAGGTGATGCGTCCATGTGATTGGAGGCGTGGCTTCGGAGTGAGCTCCGAGAGAAAGGGGTGTGTGTTTACTTTAAATCTGGCTGACTCTCACTGAGTTTTCTAAATCTCCTCCCTACCTTTAAGGTGAAAGCTATAATTAAAGTCATTAGTAGTTAATTTCTTTTAATTTCTTCTGTTTGTGTAATGATCATTAGACTAATGCAGGTCAGGTCTAAAGCAACAGTGTGTGTGTGTGTGTGTGCTGAAGCAGGATTATAAACTGTGATAAGTCGTGTTGTTTCTGTGGGTATTTGATTCCTGTTGTTTGCCGTAGGTGCAAATTCCACTTAATGAAATATGCAGTTTCCCCTTTGTGGGATTAATAAAGGTTTCTTAATGACTGGAGCGGCTCCAGGAGGAATCCTGCTTCGTGCTTATCAGCTGTGCTTCACTTAGTGACGGAACACAACCAAACAAGGTGACACACGGTTAAACCGATCCACAGATACAGAACTGTCCCTCTTTGTCGTCACGTTCTGAGTTCAGCTTAGATATATCAGCATGCTGCTGGTCAGGGACCGCTCAGCATGTGCACTGATTATGCAGTGCGAGAACAGGACTCTGTGGTGAGACGGCAGTTATGGAGACTTTCTTTTAATAGCTGGACATGGCTTGTAATTATTTTTAATAATAGGATACGTAGCTTATGAAACCTCATTAGAAATCTGTTTTACTGGCCACAGCACATAGCTTATTATATTTAGTCTAATCCTTCAGTAATGTCCTGTATTATTAGTTACTACAGCTTCTGTTAATGTCTCGTGGGTTAAAATAATCCAGGTTAAGCAGATTACATTTAGATTTAGAGTCTGATTCATATCAATGAGTAGATGTGGTCAAAGTTGTCGTTGTTCACACCTAATCGATGTTTCCCATAATTATACTGAGAGATGAGAAACCTGGCATTATGCATGTCAAGTCTAGTTTTTGTTTTTTGATCTCCCAGGGTTGACGTCTCATTTTAAACCACAAAGTCGCCTGAGGATTATAATCTCTGTGGTGTAGAGTTACACTGTGGGAAAGTGGCGCTGCTCTGTCTGTAGGTCCCAATGCCTACATGTGACACTCGATCAGGTTGTTGCTTTGTTTGTGTTCTGGCCTGTGTCTGGGACATTTTTAGTGTGGGTGGAAGACTTTACCCACAGGAAGTGACAAATCAAACATGTGGCCGAGCTCCAAACTGTCGGCAACAATGAAGCGCGTTCATTCACCACTCGGTGAAAGCTGCATCGTGCGCTGACCCTCATTGTTCGTCCCCACAAGCTCCCCTTGTTGTCCTAATATTTGGAGCTCAAACGCAGTTTGACGCTCACAGTGGCCTACTTTTACCCACCTCCTATCTAAACTGATTTTCTTCTACATCTTACATCAACATGGGGTTTTATCTACACAGATTATCACCTGGAAAGTTTCTCGTTTCACGTTTTACCTTCCTCAGTCCTCCTACATGTGAAAATCTCCCGGTGTAGCAGTAAATGACGCTGGTTATGAGAACATGGCTTCACCGCATAGATCATTTGAACATTATCATTATCAGACTGTTGTGTAAGGGAGCCAATTTACTTGAAATGATTAGGTTCAGTGGTCTCGTTGCTGCCGTAATGATTTGCCTCGGAGTGTCTTGTTTTGTCTGACGGAGTGCACACAGAGCTGTAATGAGACGCCTCACCACAGTCTCAAGACTGATGCAGTGCAAACACAGGTGGGAATAGAAAGCCTCCAGACATTAGCTGAAAGAGGTAGAGTCACTGATCGAGTAGTATTTGTATGAATAAATGATGTCAACATTTTCCAGGAGAGTGTGTGATCCAAGAAGTCAAACACAGCAGTGTATGAGTTTCCTGTCTGTGGTGATTGCACAGGATGAAACTGTGCTGCTTCCCTTTTCCTGCAGGAAATGTTGATCATCAGTTTGTGACCCCCGTGTGTGTCTGTGTGTGTCTGTGTGTGTGTCTGTGTGTATCTGTGTGTGTGTCTGTGTGTATCTGTGTGTGTGTATTGTGTCCCAGGTCGGAGGAGACATGATGAGGAGAGTTTTCTTGTAGAAGAAACTTTTTTTATAATTTTTACATGTGGGAAATTAGGGCTGCAGCGATTATTCGAGTACTCGAGTAATATTCGAGTGATCAATAGTGATGTCATCGAGGATGATTCTCTGCCTCGCGGTGCAGCGGGATGATCAGCGTTTTGGGTGCAATAGGCCCAGGGCTCAAAACCCGGTGACACACACACTATTAGCTGCAGCCGTATTTATGGGAAAACTATGACACTATGATCCCAGTACTCGAAATAATCGCAAAAATAATCGGCGAGTATCCGAGTATCAAAATACTTGGAGCCCTAGTTCGAATATAAACAAAATCAGGGCTGGCTTGTAAGAACCTCCACAGCACCAGCAGTGGTCAAACCTCCACCTTTGAGCCTGTTAATCATGTTGTAAAACAAGTACAGAGATAAAAGAACATGTTAATGAACCGCTGCAATGAATGACAGCATTAGAGTCATAGAAGTGTGCGAGTGATAATTATTTCTGCTTTGTTCAAGTTAAGGAGCTGAATTTGCATGAAATCAAAGGTTAATAACAAAAGGCCTGGTAAAAGTAGTCTGATCAAGACCACGCTCTGACTCCTCACCTACTCTCATCCAGAAGAAGCTGCATGAATAAATTCATGAGGCGCCTCCTTTGATTTCTATGTATGAAGTGAGTCATTCTAGACTGAGGAGGTGAAGTCTGTTTATAAGGACGGACGATGAGCCCTCCATGACGTCCGTGGCGCCCCCCTCTTAATTCAAATAGGACGACGAGTGGACGCCCACCTGTCGGTCAGAATGGACACGGTCATGGTCAATAATGATTCTTCTATGTAGAAAATGTCTTTTGACACTTTACCAGTCTGTAGAACCTCTATGGGCTCAAACATGAAGCCCATCGCTGTGTGTTAAGAGCTGCAGTTCACACACCAGCCTCTAGAGTCACTCTCTCTTTAAAAGTGAGTCAATTCCCTTAGAACTCCCACCTAAAAGCTTGCATAATTATCAATGTGATCGCTTTAATGTTTTAATTAATGCTTTAATGTGAATTTCCCCTGCGGGGGACTAATAAAGGATTATCTTATCTTAGCTTAGCTTAGCTTAGCTTAGCTTAGCTTAGCTTAGCTTATCATCTAAGTGACAGGCAGGTGCTGATTCACAGCGTGAGCCTCCTGCTTTCGTGTCTGCCCACCTGCCTCACCTCCATTGGTGCTCCACCTCTTTACCTGTATTTGGAGTTTAGGCAGATTATGATGATGCCAACGTGCTGACGGTCAGTCCTCCCTCAGGGACTCTAAACGTCACTTCAAAAACCTACAGGGGGCGTCACCGACAGTCTGTCCATAGTTATATACTGTCATCAATTTTAACATGGAGGTCTATTTTGTGTTTAATGTTATGTAGCATATTAGCACACTCCTGTTTTTCTTCCTGTTTTTTCACTCTTTCTCTTGTTTTCATCACACCTGATGGAGCTGGATTTATTCGTTCTACCCTTTTGGATTGTGTGGCTTTTTTCATCATAAAATGGGATTACAGGTGATGAACATAGACAGTAGACATGAACATCTTTATTTTGTCATTATTAGGAGTGACTAAGCTACACAAAGTTTGTTGTCAAACGTTTTGCAGTGGAAGTATGTGTGTGTTTTACATCTGTTTAACCAGATGCTATCTCGGTCTGGAACTGTCCATGCAAATGGACGTGACGCTGCTCTGACGGGAATCATGGCCCTCATCATTCAGCCCTCATGAATCTGTGTATGTTCAGACACTGCACTGACGCACATCTGCACAGGTGTGAGTCATCACACTGTAGGATCACGACCATCTTTAGTTGTCACACTTCAAATTTGGCCTTGAACACACAAATGTGCTGGACCGTGAACACACACACACACACACACACACACCCTTTCTGCCTTCGCTTTTCAACACTGGCTGCATAATGTAGTCTAAAGCACATTATGGAGTCCCTCAATAACCTGCCCGGCACCATTAACATTACGAGGTCTACTTCATTCATTTCAACTGTTTAGTAATGGAAGTGCTACAAAGACCCAACTAAGGCCCCGTTCACACTGGGGAAAAAAATGTGGCTTAAGCAGGATTCGGCCGCATCCTGATCAATCCAGGTGTGTGAACACCTCGAATCCGGCTGTATCCAGTTTGATTTCAATCCAGCTAGATCCACCCATTGGATTGGCTCAAATGTGGCTCAGGTGTGAATGCAAATGTGGCGAGCGAATCCGGCTAGCGACATGCTACTTCCGGTTAGCGATGTGCTACTTCCGGTTCACGGGGCGCAACACGGGACAAAAAAACGCATGACGCATGCGCACACGGGGTCCTACTGCGGCGTGAACGGACTCTGTATATTACGAGGCGCCACCTAGTGGTTTGGAGGCCTCGTAATATACAGAGTTCGTTAGGCCGCGGTGTGCGCATGCGTCGTGTGTTATTTTTTTTTGCCGGATTGGCTAGCTGCATATGCGTTCAGACCTGATCCAGATGTAAGCCAATCCAGCTAGATCCACCTCTGAGAGGTGGATTGAAATCAATCTAGATATATCAGGATTCGTGCTGTTTAGATTAAAGAAAAAAAAAATCTGGATATATCCAGATACGGCCCGAATCCCGCTCTAGCCAGATTGATTCCCCAGTGTGAACGGGGCCTTTAAAGTGGTCAAAATGCTTTTTAGAGTCATTTAGGAGTGGTGGTCTTGAACTGCTAGATCAGACATAAATTCATTAGCCAGGCTGTATGTACAGTGGTCTGAACGAATCTGGTTCGACCTAATCAGAGTGAAGAATTACCGACAGTTACAGGCATGTTTTCGGGGGGTTTCTTGCATAGAGGACTGTTGTTGTGCACCCTAAAGAAATTTAAGCCAGAAAAAAGAAAAGCCAACAAAAGACTCTGTCAAAGGCTTCCTAAGGACGACTTCCCAGATGGGTTTGTTTACTAAGTATCATCCCAGAGGTTGCCTTAGCAAATAGTTTGGAAAGGACAAATTCAAAAGACGACTTGATCGGATGAATCTTCTTTTGACTCCTTTTAATGTGGCCTGTTAGATCCTGCAGTGGAAAAAACATTTGTGTCCTAACATTTGAAGTATTCCTGGCAAGTGCAGCTTTAAGGCGAGCTAAAGGTAAAACAGTTCAATCCGGAGGAACAAAGGAAGGACTGTTCGGTGTTAGGTTACCTGAAGGTTGTCGGCCACAGCATAAGATTTTCCAGCCCAGGGCAGCCCAAGTTTCTGCAAGGTTCCTGCTTAAAAACCTCTGTCAGTATTTATTCAGCTCTTTTCCTGATGTTGCGTTTGTGTCATCCCGTTCTTCTTGACATTTCTCATCCTTTCATGAAGCGAACCAAGGAACAGAGTGAACCTGTGAGAAAGCAGATAATAGAGATTAATAAAAAAGTAAAGCAAAAGGCCCGGAGCGGGGTGAAAAAGAAAGACACTACCCTCACACGGTCATCCTGTTTCCACGGGTTGTTTCTCACCACTTCATAGTGACTCTGTGTTAGTGTGACTTGATGTTCGCTGGCAGAGTGCACCCTGATATTCTCAGCACATGTGGGTAGATTTTTCAAAGGTTGATTGCAGAAAAATCTCTGTATGTTTTGCATAGAATCATGAGTGGTTTGCCAGGAAATCAATAATACACTTACTGATATCAACATGTCAAGGACTACTCCTTAACTGAAGTTGCATTGTGGAAGCAGCTCTGGGTGGATGAGGTATGACACTGACGTGGGTACGACTGCGCTGTGGGCTCAGAGCACGGGCGGTGTTTTTCCCAGCTAAGCTTTATGTGTGTGTTGATGTGAAAGCTAGTGTGCATTTGGATGTAGTATGTGCACATGATCAAGTGTGTGTGTGTGTTGTGTCCCACCAGACTGGTATTTGCAGTATCAGCAGGGGGGTGGTCTGGTACCCAGAGAGCACTACCATGGAAAATTCCATAGGAGACAGCTTCTATCTAAAGCTGTGTGTGAGAGAGAGAATAACAGAGAGCACGCCCATTATTCCTGTTTGTAAGGGAATTCTGCATTTATACTGGACTTGATAATAAAACAAGGCAATCATCTGATATTTGCTTGAAGCCATCAGATGTGTTTGTTTGTCATTCGCTGTGTCCGTCCTCTGGTGGAGGGCCAACTCATAAAACCAATGATGTGGCATCGAGTGGTGTAATAAAGCAGGTTATGGTCAGGTTGTGTGTGTATCGCAGGGTTTTTGAGCTTCTGTGGACATTCTAAACGTTGCATGGCTTCCTGGTGTGGAAATTAGGGCTGTCCCGATACAACTTTTTCACTGCCGATATTGTACCGATATTGCAGCCATGAATATCGACCGATACCGATATTGAGCCGATATTCACTAAACACTAAATCAGGGGTGTCCAAACTACGGCCAACTGCGGCCTGCGGTCGGATTTTCTATGGCCCGCGGCTTCTATCTTAAAATGTGTTATTTTTGGCCCGCCAGCCAAACAGAGTAAATCATACAAAATCAACAGGCCTATTGATAGCGTTGATATCGGAGATTTTAGATGCCTTCCGATAAAATCCGATATTTGTTTTTTGGCTGATATCGGACCGATATCCGATATCAATATCGGATCGGGACGGCCCTAGTGGAAATCGTCAACTATTTTTATGATACTCTTATTTTTTTTATTTAAATTGGAGCAAATTCAGCCAAAGACTGGACAAACTTTTTGGTAGAGCTGCAACAAACGAGTATTTTGATACTGGATACTCGATGATTATTTTTGCGCGCAAATGTCATAGTTTTCCTATAGATGCGGCTAGAGCTAATAGCTAGTGGATACCTGCTTTGGATTGCTGCAGTGCCGTGTGGTCCAGCCCGCCTCCATGCCCGGTGCCGTGTCCGTGTGTCCGACCTGCAATCGGCTCACCTGTGTTTCGAACCCAGGGCCTTGCTGATCATCCTGCTGCCGCGAGAGAATCATTCTCAACGACATCACTAACCAGTCATTGAATACTACATTAGTTGATGCATTTTGCCCTCGAACATTACTCGAATAATCGTTGCAGCCATACTCTTTGGTCAACAATAAAGAAAAATCAGTTTTTGTAATACAAGCTTCTCAAGCCAAAGGTGCTCTTTCCACAGATGAATTTTACATCTGTGGATATTTTTATTGAATAATTGATTCAGAGAGCTAATTTTCACAGATATGTGCCATATCCATGGCATGTACTCAGTTTTCACATGAACCTGTTTGAACAGAGGTCTCACATTGTTTGGTTGATCATTTTGTTTGCACACAATTTAAATATATTTCAATACACATTACCATGAATCCAACATATAGTGTCGGTTGACATGGTGTGTTTATGGCAGTGGCACGGCCCCCCTGCTCACTGTACCATGAACATATAAAGCGGTGTGTTGTTTGAAAAGCTTAGTACTGAATGCACAATAACAAGATGGCACTCGGCCCAGTTTACTTAACATTTTTATACACTACATGTTGTAGGGGTTCATCTTTCTATCAGCTGATCGGGGTCCTTGGCCCGTTAAAGACCCCTGCTGTAAACAGTTTGTGGATCTGTGTGGTGAAGTTGTTGTTCTTGCATGGAGGCCTCTGTCAGGTGAACACACACAGACCGGCATGTTATCACGTCTGACCTCCTTACTGTCTTATCTCGAACTCGTCACATTCAGACTTTTTTATCTTCCATGTTTTGCAACTTTAACGACTCAGCTATTTTCTATCATCATTATGTGTGTACACACTTTTTAAAAATAGCTTCTCGGTGATCTACCAGCCACATTCTACCAAGAATGTGGTAAAAACCCTGCGTTCAAAGGAATTAATCCACGTGTAGTAAAGACTTGAGAGTCACCGGCTGAATTTAGACTCGGCTCATCATGTCTCTGAAATGATCTCCTACTTATCTCCCACCTTTCTGTTTCCCGCCTCCCTTTGCAGGAACCTTCTTTTGTTCCCAGCTGTTGTTCTCCAGCAGCTTTTTTTCTGTTTTTTTAACCCTTTAATCACTTGTATGTTTTTTTCCATGCACTCCCTAAATAATAAAATCAAAGCTTCCCACCTCCTGTGTTTAGAGGGAGGGGGGGGGGCTGTTTGTGGTTGTAAGTGTGTGTGTGAGTGTGTGTTGATGGTTGGTCATAAAGGAAGCGTGCTGTCCACCCAGGCTGTGATTACATTAACCCTGCATCTATTCAATTAGGAAAGATCACTGTGTTCTCTTTAAAACCGCAAAGTGTTTTCTGCTGTGTGTGTGTCTGTGTGTGTGTAGATCATCCATCAGAACACACGGCCTCGCTCTGCCTTTGTGCCATGTTATCACTGTGAGTGTCGTCGCTGTTTTCCTTCAGTCCTGACGCCCTCAGAAGCTTCGTGTTGTGTGTCAGGCTGGTGGAATGTTTACTCCTCTGTTTCAAGATGTACACATGTAATAATCCTGCTTGGCATTTAAATATGGAGGTCTGTGTTGCATGACTCATTTTTGACGCTATAGCCTCAAGTGGCCATTTTAGGAACTGCACTTTTTTTCAGTTTTAAACCTTACCCCGGATTTATACCGGACGCGAAAGCGCAGCGTGGCGCTTTACGGACATAATACGCCGTCTGTCTCGCAACATCAATTGACACCAGGAGCGTTTCAGAAGCGCAGCGCTGCCTCCACGCTCTGAGACTCACAAAGTCACGTAGTAACCTGCCTGTTTATCTGATGGTTAATGTCCTCTCTATGTGTCAGGCTGGGTCACAGAGCAGTTACTGAAAACTCAGCTTACTCCCTCAACACACAGGGCAGCTCCGGACCTTCCACTCTGAGAACAGATTGTTTTTTTTGTATTTTTCTGTGTAATTCCTTTTCAACAACAGTAAGGACAAATCAATGGAGGTTTTCTTTTTCCTCCTTTCCCTAATTGGTTGACATAGCTGGTGATGTAATGGCCGATGATGTAAGTTCCCAGGCGTAGGTGAATGAGGGGACTGTTCTCTGTCAGATCGCAGTGGCACCGGCCTGTCCTCAAATTGTGGTTTCCATGGCGACGAGGGCTCTCCAGCTGGACACTAATTCACTTTTTGTTATCTTTGGAGGGGTTTGGGGTCGGGGGTGTTGTGCTTTGGGGGATGAAACGAGGAAGATGAGTTCTGAATGATACTTGCCTCATAGTGGTTGTGAAGTGTGTGTGTGTGTGTGTCTGCGTGTGTGTGCACACATTAGGCGATATGTTGTAGGCGTGTTTTTGACTCCTTTAAATCTCTTCTCCCCCCTCCAGGTGTTTAACCAGCTTGGCTGTGCTCCCTCCTGAGTGGACACCCCTTCCTTGTTCCCCACCCTTTGGCTCTGCCTCGTCTCTGGACATGTCGTCTCAGGCGCCCCTCTCACCCATCCAGGGGTCTCAACGTGTGACCCCTCCACTGCCCTCTGCAGGATCCCCGCGTTCGCCAGGTAAAGGCATATTTTTAATACACTGGATGTGTTGGCCTCTGAGGTTGCAATTTCTTTTAATCATTTTAGTGGTTACTGTGGCAACAGCAAGTGCGGTTTCAAACTAGATTAAACTCCTGAGTGGATTTTCTTGCTCTGGACTCTAGGGGGCAGAGTTTTTATAGTTTTTATATGTATATATATATATAACTGCAGGCATCAAACAAATCTCTGTGAAAACAAGACATAAACATTAAAGCCTGTTTTTTTATTTGTCCACTTCAGAGTCCCTGAAGCCTCCAGCCTGCCGACAAAGAGACCGCTCGCCTTCCCCCATGAGAGACTACCTCATCCCCAGCCCATTGCCTACCCGCAGAAACAGGACCTGCTCAGCGTGAGGACACACACATACACTGTAAAACCAAATAAAACCACTGTACAAGCCAGTACAAGCTGCTGGGACATTAGCTGCTGTGCTTCCACTACTGTAAGGCCCTGTTCACACTGAAGAAAGTCAGTCCAGCTAGAGCAGGATTGAATCCAGATCACCTTTAAACTGGATACGTTTAGACCTATTATCAAATCTGGCTATTACACACGTGTGTCTGCACTCAATCCAGCTTAACCCGGCTTGTTTGTTGTCCTCCAAACCACTAGGTGGCGCCTGGTAATATACAGAGTCCGTTCAGGCCGCAGTAGAACAGCATGCGCCCATGTGTCCTGCTTTTTTTTTCCCCGTGTCCTTCCTTCTCAAAGGAATAAAACGCAGTCATGTCCAAAGTAAACTCTTGCCAAAGCCGTTGTAGTTTGACAGATGTTTACATGCGGCTTTCGTAGGCGACCAGGACACTGTCCCCGCGACCAGGACACTGTCCCCGCGACCAGGACACTGTCCCCGCGACCAGGACACTGTCCCCGTGAACCCAGCGCTATCACGTCGCTAACGGGATTCACTAGCCATATTTGCGTTCGGACCTGAGCCAGATGTAAACCAATCTGGCTAGATCCACGTCTCAGAGGTGGATGAAATCAATCTGGATATATCCAGATTTGCGCTGTTCCGACTAAAAACTCTCCGGAAAACGGCCCGAATCCTGCTCTAGCCGGATTCTGTTCAAAGGACAGAAACATTATTCATTCACATTATTCAGAAACCAGTTTCCCACATTGTAGTAGTTGTGTGTTTGGCGTTGCCATGGACTCATCCATCCTCTCCACCCCTCTTGCTGTGTAGGACGGCTCGTGCATCCGAGGGTCCGGTGTTTAGCGGCGTGTGTAAATATTTTTCCCGCTCCAAAGGCCATGGCTTCATCACACCATCGGACGGGGGCAGCGACATCTTTGTCCACATCTCAGAGTAAGTGTGTGTGTGTGTGTAGAAGGATTGTGTGTGTACAAATTGTTCCGCGCACACACACAGTGGTTCAGTGAGGCTGTGTTTTACCTCCGTCACTGTGTGTGTGTGTGTGTGTGTGTGTGTGCTTTGGTTTTAATCCCTGACATGCAGCTATGTCAGGGCTCTGTGTGGGAGTAAATGGAAACACACACACACACATTTACATGGATGGCAGTACCTGCAGCCTGTGTAGGAGGACAATGGAATATCTGATGACCTTCACTGTGAAGCCTTTGTTATCACCCACAGGCTTAAAACACAAAGACGTCAGCAGCGCACACACACACACACACACTCACACACCTACGCAGACAACAATAACAATAATAGTAACACAACTTTATTTATACAGCACCATAATCACTGGTGACGCTAATCCAAAGTAAAGATCTTGAGATTTGGAAAAATAAAATAATAATAATTTGAGAACACAGACAGATTAAGGTTAAGCTCCTTGTTTCGCCTTTACTGGTTCAGGACTCTGTCGCCGCTCTGGTGACGTCTTTCTGCCCACAGCAGCCATTTTGTTTACAATTAAAACAGGCCTATCATGAAATAGAAGAGTGACCGTTACACAGTAAAACTGGTAACTGAACATCCAGATGTTTCATTTTGCCTGTACAGAAGGAGGGCGGTCCTTCTGAATGGTGGAGGTCTTTCCCTCGGAAATGTCTCCACCATTCATACTTTAAATTTACGGGTCTTTGAGTCCACCAATAAAAACCTGGAACAGTTTTTTGATCTCGAACCTCTTTCTTCGCTCCCTCTCCTCCAGCATCGAGGGCGAGTACGTGCCGGTGGAAGGCGACGAAATGAGCTACAAGGTCTGCTCCATCCCCCCCAAATACGAGAAGATCCAGGCGGTGGAGGTGGCCATCACCCATCTCAACCCGGGCACCAAGCATGAGACCTGGGCGGGCCATGTGGTCAGCAGCTGAACGCTGACCTCATCACTGAGGGGGTGGGGGTGGGGGTGGTGGACAGGAAGCGTGGGAGAGAGTGGGAGGGGCTAAGGGGAATGGTGATCAGGTGTGGAGAGCTGAAACCAGGGCTGGTAGGAGGAATCGGTTTCCTTTGGACGTAGGACGTTATATTTTGAGACAGGTGTGGTTTGCATGTTAAATAGATTTCTTACTACAGTGGACGAGATGTTCATTAATAAAAAGGCTTAGTGTTTTAGAGCCTCTGAAATCTGTTAGAACATTCAGAGTTTTACATCCTGAAACATGGACGCGCTGGTTCCAGCCCCAGGTGAACTGCACGTGCCGCCTTCAGAGAGCCGGCGGCTCTGATTTGTGCCTGTTCATATCAAACTATTACTCTGTACTTGGTTGGTGGATACATGAAGTGAATTAAAGCTTGTTCAGCTGAACATCTTGGCAGATTCTGCATTTTGTTTTTCGTAGTTGAAGTTGTTGAAGTGTTCAGAAAACTGCCGAGGCACTGGAAGAAATGGGGAAAACATCGACCTTTGACCTCCTACCTCCTTCTGAAGGTGTCAACAACCAATGAGGATCAAAGCTGCACCACCGGGCGGGGGGGGGGGGTGTGTGTGTGTGTGTGTGTGTGTACTGACAAGCTGCCAGTTCTGCAGCAGTTTGTTCCCACAGGTGAGACTGAGGCGATCTGAGCTAGAAGCAGGTAAAAGTAGCTCTCTGCTGCCCCCCACTGTTCACATGTGTCTATTACAGTTTGCTCATTATCATCCACCATCAAGTAAAATATGAGCTAAAAATCAGACTTTAAATACATGATGAATTTATATCTGAGTCAGAATAACTAGATTAAAACATAACATGAACAATAAAGCTGACAAACCCCGTGCTTTTACTCTGAAGGAATTCAAGTGGGTATTTGTAAAAGTTAAAAAAAATCCAGTTTTATACTCGAGCTTGAAAATCAGACGATGTCTAACAGTCATTTTAAACGTGAATCCAAAAACAATAATGACAAAAACACTTCCTCACTCATCGTCAGAGGCGTCTCTGACTAGTTCTAGTTCTTCCTGTCAAAATATTTCAAAATAAAAGCACATTTTCCTTTTGTTTGTAGGTAGTTGTGGGTGCTCGCTCCTCTTGACCATGTCATTGAGTGATTCTGGTGATTGTTGTGCAGCTTTACATTATGATGGCCCCTCTGTACTTCCTGTATATGTCTCTAGGTGTCTGTGTTATGCCAGATTTAGCCAGCAGAGGGCGCTTAAGCTCCACTGCAAACAGCCAAGCAGGGGTGGCAGGAAGCAGGATGTTTATGCTCATATTAATACTTGGATGCTGCTTAGATCTGATAACTTGACTTTATATCAGCCCACAGTGAGTTAATGTAGAAATAATGTTGCAGGGTTAAATACATGTGATGGAATAAATAGAGAAAAGAGTGGGGGTGAGGAGGAGGAGGAGGAGAGAGGGATGGAGGGAAGCAGATGATGTGAGGGGAGGAGGAGGAGGAGGAGCAGAGAGGAGGCAGGCTGTTCTCTGGCAGGAGGACTCAGCAGCAGCAGCAGCAGCAGCGGGACAATGGACTCTCTGCACCGCGGATCCTAACGGGTACCGGGCTGCGTCTACACACTGGAACATAAGGTACGACTGTCCCAGCGTCCATGACGCCGTTTTTACCTGAATCTGTCCGTGACGTGAGGGGTGGAGGAGGTGGAGGAGGTGGGGGGGCAGCTGCAGGAAGGAAGCGGCGCTGCGCACGGACGGACTCCCAGCTGGGCCTCCTGCCTCTGGGCTCCGAACCGGCTGGAGACACCGAGTGAACACCGTCACACCTCTGCCCCGGTTCCACGGGTTAGTCTGCGCGTGCTGTGGATTTTTTAACGGAAACTGGGAAACACACCCGGAACAGCCAATCAGCTCGCTGCACAGAGCGCGTCACTGCGAGCTGCGGCGCGAAAGCCTCATATTTTACATTGTCGCGTTTCCCGGCAGGTGAGCCCGCGTTTTAAACCGTCACCTGAGCGCTCGTGTGATTATTAACCCTTTACTACATGATTCGGCGTGTATGTGCTTTATTAAATGTCATTATTTTAATATTAAAATCCTTTGTAAATGTGCGGACGCGTTCACGTCGCTGTGCAGTCTGACGCGTGAGGAGCACGCGCGCTACACACGCATTAGTTGCCGTTTCACGCGTGGTTAACGCTCTGGTGTTTATTACCTGTGAGCCGAACCAACGAGCGGCACGGTGGGCGTGTAGAAAGGGTTAAACCTCATCCAGAGGCAGTGGTGTGATGGAGAGAAGCGCTGTGACACAGAACCGGACCGGGTCCGGATGGGAGCTCGGAGCGTGCAGCGTATGTCGGATATGCCAACAAAGCCTCAACGTTAGCTGGCCAATGGCAGCAGGAGGAGCAGCGGGAGCGCGCAGCGTGTGCACGAGGCCAGGCCTGAGAGAGAGAGAGAGAGAGAGAGAGAGACTCCTGTACAGATGCAGCGGTTGTTGTGTGAATAGATGCAGCCATTGTGTGTGTCATAATGTGCCCTCTGTCTTTCTGTGTGTGTGTGTGTGTGTGTGTGTGTGTGTGTGTGACGCACATAGACGTGCAGTGATGATGCAAAGATGCTGTGCAGGCAGTGAGGACTTAAAGTCTTATTGCTCATGACTGAGCAGGCAGGATTTTGCCATGACAGTTCAGAAACACACACACTGCAGTGTCTCTCTCTCTCACACACACACACACACACACACACACCTCCTTTCCGCAGTTTATCATGACCACCTAAAACACTGAAAAGCAGGCTCGGTGTGTGTGTTCAGGGAAGAGGCGTTCAGGGACCTCCCATAAATAGATTAGAAATCAATGATCATTTGCCTCTATATGCTGAGGAAGATTGATGCAGGCGGGCAGTGATGGATGCATTGTTTTCATTTTAGATTGTATTGACTTGATGGAGTGTGTGTGTGTGTGTGTGTGTGTGTGTGTGTGTGTGTGTGTGTGTGTGTGTGTGTGTGTGTGTGTGGCAGCTGCATGTATTGGATTGTAGTTACATATAAGTTGAGGCAGATCAATATTCATGAGGGAAACATTCCACTCGTGATAAAGCGGAATCGCCCTTTTGATGTTGTTCTGATTTAAACTAAATGGCAGGAAGCGATGCCAAACTGCAAGGGATTATGGGTAGGCAGGAGGCAGACCGAGTGCTTCCTAGAAAGACGATGCATTAGGTTATTTCTAGCAGCACCACAGAAGAAGAAGAAGAGGAGGAGGCGAGAGATCCCGCTGAGATGGAGTCATGGAGACGGGAGGTGGATTCTTCTACACTGTGTTAGACCAGGAAAGAGACGAGTGTGTGTGTGTGTGTGTGTGTGTGTGTAAGGTTATTTGCTTTACATTGGATTTGCTCACTTGACTTCACATGATCAGTGTGACGATCTACTATTTGGCAACACACTGTCACAAGACTGTGTGTGTGTGTGTGTGTGTGTGTACCCCTGTGGTCACAGTGCCATCTGTAGTCCCCGTGAGGCTAGACAGTACTGTAAACGGTCTTTCCTTTTACCCACAATGCCTTTCACCCGGAGGCTTTTTGTTTCAATAAAAAATAAAATGTCAGAAATTAAAGATATTCCTCAAATTTGAAAACAAATCTACACATTTGAGACGTAAACAGCACATTTCTGACTTTTTTTTTTGCTTTAAACATCGATAATTATTTGGATTCTTCTGGAATTTAACTTGTTTCGACATTACCATGGAAACGTCCAGCATGTGAACATCCAAACAAACAACAACATGACCCGACATGTTTCATCCGCCCTTCAGCTCATTGATTTTGCTGCATGTTGTTGCAAAGACGTTGTTGTTGTGCCTGCTGTCTGTGAGAGGAACACCTTAGATAACCACGGTGAAGGTGGAACTCAGAAGTCTCTGTTAAAAAACAAAAAAACTGGAATTCCAGATCTGAGAAGAAGCTCCCGGAAAAATGTTGTTGTGTTGCCGGGCAGTGTGCGGTGTCCTTGTAAATTGAACTGGAGGAAGATCAAGCGAGCGCAGCCCTCGTTAGCAGTGACATCATGTGAGGCTGCTCTGTGGCGACTTCCATCTGAGTGGAAACACTGACTTTAGTGCGTTCACTGTCAGGCGGCTGCAGATCTCCTCTCACTGAACAATCCTGCTTCAAAGCAAAATGAACTGTAACAGTGTAACTTCAATGACAGCGTGTGTTTTCACACCTCAGCTGTGAATCTTCACACGAATCCCACAGAGGCTGCTGCATCATGAGAAGAAGGAGACGTCTGTGCACATTAGACTCATCGTGGTTCTGTCTCTGGATGATTGTCTCTTGATGTGTTTTGTAAGATTGAGCTTATTTTTCCTTTAGTCAGATGAGAATACTGACACTGTGATGAAGCTACAGCCAGCTGTTGGTTAACAACAAACCCGGACATGGTCGACCAGGGTTTGTGTGCAATCTCTGAGCCAAAAAATCTAACACAGGCCTTAAGGTAAAATCAAACTGCTGTGTAGCATCTTAAGCAGAGGTGGAGGAAGCACTGCAGCTGGGTACTTAAGTAAAAGTACAAATACCCAGCAAAATATATACTCAAGTAAAAGTAGAAGTGCTGCATCAACAATCCTACTTAAGTAAAAGTCTTAAGTACTTTTAAATGTACTTAAAGTATTCAAAGTAAAAGTACTCACACACTGAATATATCTGATTGATTTCCAAAGGATCTGAACAGGTTAAAATAATCAAAGTAAAATGGAGCATGTGTAGTTAATGTCCATGTTCAGTCCAGAAGCAGCTGTGGACAGGTCTGTGTGTCATGAGGCAGGCTGTGGGCATCAAGTGAACAGAGAGGCTGCTGATAACAAACAGGCATTCAGCATGTTTACTGTGTCAGTGTTCCTGCTGTAGATTCATGTGATGATTCATGTTCATCACACATTCATGGATGGACCTGTGTGAACTGTATTCATAAATGTTTGTAACTACAGACATTTAAAAATTTGTAGTGGAGTAGAAAGTACAGGTAACAGCTGCAACATGTACTGGAGTAAAAGTATAAAGTATGCACTATTATTTTTATTTAAGTAAAGTATAAATACATACAAATTTACTTAAGTACAGTAACAAAGTACAAATACTTAGTTACTTTCCACCACTGATCTTAAGCTAGCTTGTCTCCAGTAGTTTCACAGTGAAGCTGCATAGCTAGCTAACTCAAAGTAGCAACAGCTCCTAGCTAAGAAACTTAGTTTGTTTATAACTGTTTATAACTGTTTATAACACAGTTGATTTACAGTAGGTTTGAACACATTCAAGATGTAACAGGACTACACCACGCTACATGCTAACATGTAAGCCAAAGACGCTGGTAGAGTTTTTTTGTTGTTTTTTTGTTTTAAACAAGCTAGTGGTTTGTGCTAGGTTTAGCCGCTAGCTGTAGCCTCATGTAAAGCAACAAAAAAGCCTTAAACTAATTTAATAACTGTCAACAAAAATCTTCAAAAGTGTATTTTCTTTGTTTTTCTTTTTAGCTCTGTTAAGTTAAGTTAACTAACAGGAAGTAAACATTTTCTTGAGAATGGACGTCATTTTTTTATCAGTGTAGGATACTTTGGTTTTAATTAGTAAATGTTCTGTATTTTTTAATATTAATAATTAGTCTGCATGTTTCACGTCTTTTTGCCTCGTTGCTGTTGGTTTCATAATCGAGCTGATAAAACCATCGGCCCTCGCTGAGCGGAAGATTTGACGGCGGCGAACGGAAAACGCAGTCAGGCAGAAAATTAGATCGTTATCATGAGAAAAGGGGTTTGATATCTGGGGACCACAGGAGCGGTCTGTGTTCATGCAGCGACGCTCTCACAAAGTACGTTTGGCATTCAGAGCCGCGACATGAACACACACACGACACATGAGGTCAGAGTGCGTCATCGTTTTAATGGGATTATTCTGACGGCTCCTGGAGCAGCATGTGGGAGTTGTGTGGAGCGCCTGTGATGCTGTTTGATGTGATGTTGTTGTGTTGTTGTTCTGTAACCACGCACTGTTTAATTATGTGTCACTTTCACTGTTGGTATATGAAGGCCGGATCCGATTTTATCTGATTAAACTGTGCTGCATGAATAAAAACAGCTGCTCTGTCTGTCTGGTTCAGGAGGTGAATGTCCAGGATGCTGCTGCCCTCATCCCTGCTAACCTGCTCTTCACCGGGCGGCATCTGACTTACCAAACATGATGAAGACTGAGCCCCCATCGGCCACGGGGAGCAACGGGGCCTCTGGCGGCAGCGGCGGCAACGGCAGCAGCGGCAACGGCACCAGCCTGCGGAGTCCCTCACCCCACCGCAACGCTTACGAGGCGGGGCTGGCGGCCCTGAAGAAGGCCACCGACCACCTCAACAACGCCGCCAATGGAGGCGCCGATCCTGCCTCAAAACCTGCTCCCCTGCCCCGTCCCACCGGGAGGGGCCGGAAATACGGATCCAACGTGCACCGCATCAAGAACATGTTCATGCAGATGCAGTCGCCCAGTGATGAGGAGGAAGGAAAAATGATCGGTAAGCATAAAACCCATTGTACATAACATGATGTCAACCAAAAATGGCAAATCTCTCAATCAGCTTGCTGGTCTTTGGTAGGTAAGGAGCAAGCAGTGAAACTGTCCCTGCCCAGGGCCTCCAGCCTCAATGAGAACGTCGACCACAGCGCTCTGCTGAAGCTCGGGGCCACCGTCTCCGACAAGGTCAACCGATTCGACTCTAAAACGAGCGGGGAGGGTGTAGGGTTGGGCTTCTCAAAGCTCCAGGAGACCAGGAGGATGTTCGAGCAGCGGACTCTGCAGGTCAGGAGGGCCCATTGTTTTAATGTGTCCTTTTTAAAATTCCAGCTGAGACCATTGATTAAAGTTCTGTTTTTCTTCTTCTTCAGGAGAAACAAGCTGCCACCAACCGCATCCTGTTAAAGAAGGAGCGAGCATCGGGCTTCCAGGACAGCCGCCTGGATGTTGTGGCTCGTTTTAACGGCTCTACCGAAGCTTTGGATCGGCTAGATGACCCCCCTGATCCCCCTGATTCTGCTCCTGCTACTCTTCCTGTTTCCGGAGCTCCGGTCGGGCCCGGCGAGGCCGTCAGCCCGACAGTGAGCCAGCTCAGCGCTGCGTTTGAGAAGGGCGACCTGCAAAACAACCTCTACCTCCCCAAGCGACGGTCAGGCCCTGCCTTAGCTCCAAAGCCCAAACCTCCAGCCAGAGCGGAGACTGCGGAGAAAAAGGTAAGGAGCACTCTGTCGAAAAAGTTCATACTCCAAAACCTATGAACTGATTTCATTGCGTGGCTTTGTTTGTCTTCTCTAGACGAAAGTGTCCCCTCCAGGGAAGGAGGACAGGAAGGAGGTATCCGCCGGAGTAACTGCAGGAGGTCCAAACACCCGGGCTGCAGAGCTACCAGAGGAGAGGAGCATAGGAGGACTGGTGCCAAGTGACCCGAAGGATGGATTTGGACAGTCAGGAGACCAAGAGCTGTCCAACTCTTCCTACTCCTCATCATCCTCAGTGACGGTCACTTCCTCCTCTTCCTCATCTGAGTCCAAACCAGAGTCTGCAACCGAAGTCAGGGACTCAAGTACTGTGGCTACTACTGAGCCTGAGCCACAAGATGGAGAGCAGAACAGCACCACCGGGGGTCCTGATGCCGGAGGCCGGCTCATACTGGCCGAGGTTCATGCCTCGCTGGAGAATGGAGAGAAGGAGCCTTCATCTTCCTCTCCCTCCTCAGAGGAGAAAGGACTTGATTCTGATGAAAGAGGCAAGAAAACCGAGGAGGAGGAAGAGGAGAACGATGAGGATGGCTCCAGGAAGGAGGATTATTCGGAGGGGGATCTGGTTGATATTAGTGCATACAGTGGACTGGGAGAGGAAGACTCTGGTGGAAGCCAGCTGGATGATGAAGAAGAAGAAGATGAAGAAGATGAGGAGGCGTATCAGCCAGAGAGCAGTTGCTCCGAAATTCCTGGCCTTCCTGAGGAAGAGGAGCCGGCGCCAGCAAGTAGAAAGATTCGATTCAGCACCGACGCAATTAAGGTGAGTCACTGCTCCCTCTGTGTTCAGTCTGTCTTGGTGGACTTCAGTCAGCACCTTCAGTTTGCTTGGATGAATGGAACGCTGGGTCAGGGTGTCATCAGAAACATGGGGGTTCATGTTAGGGTGACAACATCTGCAGGAAGAAGCTGGCGTGGAGTGTGCGTTCCCTGAAGGACCACACTCAAGTCCAGTTCAGGGGAACCAAACTGTGCTGTGCTGCTTCTAAGAGGCGGGGATCCACACTGATTGGCTGAATTCGCTCCACCCACGCTCCACCTCTTTGTCTGTATGTGGAGTTTTGCAGGCTGCCAACATGGCCGACGGTCAGAGCCTCCCAAAGACAGTGTAAACGGTGCTTCAGAAACGTTCCTGTGACGCCGCAGGCGCTTCATCTATAGCTGTGCTGATGTCACAAACATTGAATAGGCTGGTTAGACAACAGCTGTTCCACCCTGTGTCAACCCCAAGATCCTGCTAATCAAAACACCTTTAAGTCTACATCACTGATTCACTTCATCCTCAACACAAGTGTTTTATCATCTTTCAGCTCTTTGTTTCGGTTTTTAGGTCTATGATGTTTTGGTTGACTCTAACAGCTCCGATCTAACACACGCAGCAGTTAGCATGTTAGCAAAACCAGAGCCTTTACTCAGGAGACAAAGAGAAGAACTGAATAACACGGACACTGGGACAGGCTTGTTTGTAACGACGTGCTCTGTTGTATATTTTGGCCTGTAGTGAGTCACAGTTCGTCTTTCAGTGAACTAATTGAAAAAAAGCTTGAATGGATTCACAAACAAACGCATCTTCTGCTATTTTTAAGCCGAGGAAACTTAGAGAAACTAAGAAAGTGAGACTTCCTCCTTCTTTAGTGTCACACACACACACACAGTTTGAGCACTCAGCAGGAAATGGTGTGGTGAAATCAAAGGGTGAAAATCCCCTGTGTCTGTGTGTGTCTGTGTGCGTCTGTGTGTGTCTGTGTGTGTGTGAGAGAACGTCTTGATTTAAAGATGCCCTCTCTCTCTGCTGCAGAGCCACTCGGCTCCTTTCTGCCTCCTCTTTGCAGCAGTCAGCTGGAAGGAGCTGGGTGCTTTGTGAAACATGTCCCAGCGTGCAGTGATAGAGCTGTCACATTAACAACAGGCAGCGCTTCCTCAGAGACACACACACAGCGTTGAATAACACACCACAGACTGCGGAGAGGAACAGGAAATCAAAGAGCAGCCGTGGTGTTTGAATGCAGCATGTTGAATGACGTTAGGGAGCACAGAGGCTCAATAACGGACACACTGACGGCGAGAATCGCTCAGTCCTGTCCGGCTGGGTAGGTGAAGGGGAAAGTGTGTGTTTTTATTTCAGGCCAGGCGTCAGGTCAAAAAGGAATTCTTCTCATTTTCTTGGACCTTGAAACTTTTTAACTGCTGACCTGGTTAGCCACAGAGCAGCTAAAAGTAGGAGCTGCGGCCCGAGGCAGCGCTGTTTACAGTGAAGGTGGCTGCTACGGTTAGCGGTCTGAGAAGCGGCTGCTGAACAGTTCATAGTCACAAAGGTTCAGATGTTTGTTTTGAAACTAGATGTTTGAAGGCTCACTTCCTTCAGCTGCCTGCCGTGTCCGTCTGTGTTATCTTCAGAGGGCGACTCTCACTCTGAACAAGGTGCAACGGCCGGATGAAGAAACGAGCTTCTAAACAGAGCTGAGTTCACCAGCTTGTACTGTTTCACATCAACCCTGAAGAGAAATCACTTCACAGTCAGCCAAGTGTTGTTGTTGTTGTTCTGGACACACACACGCCGTGGCACAGATTTGGGTGAGGCGACGACAACTGTAGTGTGGACCGAGCGTTGTTTCTGTTCCTCTCTGATGCTCAGCTCAGTCTCTCTACTGTACATGTAGTTCATTTGTTGGGTTTTTAGAGGGTTCTTCACCCGAAAGCAGGAAGCAGCCTTAACCACTAAGCTACCATACTCAGAGCTTCCTGTCCCTACACACACACACACACACACACACACACACACACACACACACACACACACACACACTTCATGAGAAAGTGAGATAGAGGTACTGAAAGTTAAACAGGCAGAGAGTCATGTGTTCATGAATCGTGGCGGTGCTGCTGTGCTGAGTTTTTACCCCAGGAACTGTCTCTGGTCTGGTCTGGAAGGTGTAGGAACAGCCAGGAGGAGTCAGGAGGCTCGCTGTCCAGGCACGTTCAGGTGTCATTACTCAACACAAACACTGGCTGCTTGTTGACATCATGAAGTGAAAGCGTAGCTCAAACCTCAGGCCTGCCGCCACATGACACCCTTCTGTAAAAAATGATGGAGGCCTATGTGAAGGTTTGTGTTAAACACTGCGAGTTAATTTGTGATTTAATCACACAGCTGTGAGGAAACCTGTCCGGGGGGGGGGGGGGGTTCTCACAGAGTGGATCTGCGCTCAGTTACATACAAGGCTGCCTCTGTAGGCCTGTTAAAGGTAGCAGGAATGTAGCTGGGTGTGTTTGTTTTCCTTGAAAAAAAGTACACACACACACACACACACACTAATGTGAGGGAAGCTGATTGATAAGAATCACAGAATAGAGCTTTGTTTGGCTGAAGCAGCACCTGCTGTGTGAGCTGAGTGTGTTTTTACACGGGCTGAGGATGAGTGTGAGTGAGTGGAGTAAAAGACCTGGTTCTACTGCAGTGATGTGCTACATGGGTGGAGGCAGTGTGGAGGAGAGAGGAGAGTCACTGTGGGTCTGATGCAGCAGGGAGGTCTGGACTAACTGCACTGTGGTTCACATTAAACCCCCCCCACACACACACACAGAGCGCCTCCACCCTCACACTCTCATCAGTAATTGAAATCGCTGCCTGTTGTTTGTTTATTTTCATCACCTGAAGCCCCGTTCACACTGGAGAAAGTCAGTCCAGCTAGAGTAGGATAGAATCCAGATCCCCTTTAAACAAATCTGGCTATCACACACATGTCCGCGCTTAACCCGGCTTGTTTGTTGTCCTCCAAACCACTAGGTGGCGCCTCGTAATATACAGAGTCCGTTCAGGCCTTGGTAGGACCGTGTGTGCGCATGCGTTGTGTGTTTTTCCGTCCCGTGTCGTTCGTTGTTTTGTTTTTTTTTTGTTCAAAAAGCAGTTTATTCCTTTGTAGCCCTGTGGAAAATAAACTCGGGGCAAAGCTGTCGTAGTTTGGCGGTTGTTTACATACGGCTTTTGTACGCGACCCGGACACTGTCCCTGTGAACCGGAAGTATCACGTCGCTAGCCAGATTCATTAGCCGCATTTGCGTTCAGAGCTGAGCCAGATGGAAGCCGATCCGGCTAGATCCACCTCCGAGAGGTGGACTGAAATCAATCCAGATATATCCAGATACGGCCCGAATCCCGCTCTAGCCGGATTGATTTCCCCAGTGTGTCTCAGTGTCTCTTTTCACCCATGAAAGAGTCATCAGGCTTCACATATCAGTGATTTGGACCATTCAAAGTCTTGTGATCTGGTCTATTACAAACCCTGTCAGCAGACAGAGATAATCACTCAGAAGGTTTCCTCTGCCAGCGACTTCCTGGCTCAGAGCTATGCCTGAATTATAACCCAACGCCTGAAGATCTGTCTCCAGCAGCTATGACTCAGCCTGAGTTTTCCTGTCACCGGTCTGGCAGACCTTAATTTAGATCTGCATGTCTGCTTCATCCAGGTGGCATCACCAAAAAAAGGCTTTTTTAATTATTCATCCAGACCCATCAAACCCTTCCATGTGCACATCATTTTTGTACAGTATGTGACGATGTATGCAGGTGACAGGCTGGCACCACACGGTGGATCCCTGGATCCCTGGTTCAGCCCCTCAGATAGTGACCTAAAGGTGGATATGCACTGCAGGAACTCACAGCCCATTCTAACCACAGGAACCTCCCCTGTAGGCTCAAGGCTGTTTTCAGGGAAGAAAAAAATAGAGCCTACTGAGCCACCACAGGGTGGGGTTTAACCCTATCCTGGTTCCCCCCCAGTGGCACGTTAAACAACAACAACCACCATTTTTAAAATAGCTGGCAATAAAATGGCCCTTCCTGTATGTTCCTGCAGTGGAAAAGCACTGATTAAGCCTGTCACCCAGTTTGATTTGTCACCATCAACCCATTTCAGCTCGGTCTATCCATTGTTGACACAAACAAGGTCATGACCTGTGACTCAGCTGTGGTATTTTTTTAGTCATAAATGGTTGTAAATATAAAGTGTGGTATCACAGATTACACAGCCAGTGTGTTTATGACACACACAGACCCTCCTCTGAGAGGACTCTCTGTCAGACAGGGTGCAGTTAGTTTCATTTACCAATAACTGAATTATATGTTTGCTTAAATATCATTTGTGAAGTCTGCTTATTCCAAATATGTGGTCGACAGGATTGACACCACAGCTATGTGTCTCCTGTGACTATATGAATGGATTCAGCTCCACATTTAGCCTACGCTAAGCTAAGCTAAGCTAGGCTAAGGTGAGCTAATTAGCTGCTTCCGGCTAGACGCTGTACTCACGTTTGAAATGTGACAAGAGTATCTCACTAAGACCATTTTTGTTAGAGACATCCAACATCTTTCTTTCTTTATTTTAAGGCTTTATGCTAAGCTAATCAAAGCTAATTAGCTGCTTCCAGATACAGACATGCGAGCATCCCAACAAACTTGGATCAAGAAAGTAGAAATATTAGCCTGTCATTTGTTGAATTTGAAACTTTAGTAGCATAGAATGTTTAGCTGCTTTGCTAAGTAATATTAGCGGTTCCGTGCTAGTTAAAGCTGACTAAACCAGTGACCTTGCCCAATCTGGATCCATCTACCTGCCTGACGTCCGTGTGACCTCAGTGACTCAGGCTAATTCACTACTCAGCCTCTGTGGATTAGCAGTGCGTTAGCCTGCTTCTGTTTTTAGCTTCGTGTGTTTTTCATGTCGCTTGTTGTTATTGATCACGGCCATGTGGTGTCAGTTAAGATTTAAACTGCAGGACCACATGGAGTGATGCTCGAGTCCGTTAAGGCCACACACATGCAGACGGATTAGCAGAGTGTGTTAAAGGTCCAGCCTGCATCCTGCCGGACGTCTCTGATGCCTGGCTTCTGTCCAACGTAGTAAAGAGTGCGGCCTCTGATTGGCCAGATTCTGCAGCGGCTGTCATTCAAGGCGCTAGCGGTGTCGGGTAAATCCAGTTGGACGAAGTCCACTATGCAGAGAGGGCTGAGCTTTGTTGACTTGTTACTGTTCACTAATGCTTCTTATTTAAATCAGTTAATAGTCTGTTTGGGTTGAAAAGTGAAGCTCAGCTGGTCTTCTAGCATGTGTGTGACAGGGAACGCTCTGAACCTACACACACACACAGCTTTAAAGTTACCCAACAGGAAGGAAACGTGACAACAGGAAACAGTTTAACAATCCCACCCTCTGACCCTGTTTGTGTCAGTCTACTGTGTGTGTGTCTATATATCTCTGTCGAATACGCTGTGAGGAATGTAAATAATACTTTTATAAGCACCTCCTACACAGAAAGACCTTTAGTTCTGTCTCACACACACACACACACACACACACACATATTAGCATATCTACCAGACAGGGACATTGAGAGAGAGAGAGCGAGCAGGTCCATGCCAGTGCCAAACTCATGCTGGGCAAGCCTGTGGTTGCCATGGAAACGAGGCCACATGATCACAGCGATGGTCACTCGGGAGACAGATGCGACTGACCTTTTAGAGTCAGAGGGAGGAGGGGGAGGGGCGCGACGGAGAGTGGGAGATGAGAGGAAAATAAAAGCCGGTGTGTGTGCTGCATTTTAACACATTTCTGTGGTTTGGTGTGAAGCTACAGTGAAAATTAAAGTTTTTTTATTAGATAATGTTTCTTTATTAGCTCGGTGAGCTGTGGTCAGCAGTGACAGTGGTCTGTAGTACTGTGGTGGACGTGTACGCCAATGAAGTGTGTGTGGGAAATCAAAGTCAGAAACCCACAAACACCTGACCTGTTCGGTTGAAGTGACTGTAGTGACGTCCTGCTGCCTGGACGGGCGACCTGTCTGTTTGACCTTTGACCACTAAAATGAATTCAGTCCATCTGTGAGTCAGTGAACGTTCTTCTTAATGGAACAACACAGAGGCTTCAGTCAGAAATCTAAAAACATCCTTAAAGCTTTAGTTCCTGAGAAAACCCTCTGGGTATTTTCATCCAATCACAGCTCCATCCGACCTTTGACCTCTACCCCCCCCCCCCACCTGTGTGTGTAGGTCTTTACTACCTACTCCAATGAGGACTACGATCGACGCAACGATGACGTGGACCCCATGGCCGCCTCCGCCGAGTACGAGCTGGAGAAGAGAGTGGAGAAGTTGGACCTGTTTCCTGTCGAGCTGGAGAAAGGTTTGGAAACGTCTTCACAGTCACTCAGAGTCATTCAGTCAAGCACACACACTGTCTGTCTGCTAACAGCTCCATAATCCCCTTATTGGATTAAACTTAGCTCCTATTAGCCTAATTAGCAACTCGTAATTCTGGAGGTTAAGGATTTGAACCAGCAACCGTGCACGGCCGCTGCTCCCAGAATCCTGTGCTGTGTAGTAGCATGCAATATGGACACATGTGTTTAATCCACAGCACTGTTCTGTGTCTCTTAGACAGCGACGGGCTCGGTATCAGTATCATTGGGATGGGTGCTGGAGCCGACATGGGCCTGGAGAAGCTGGGGATCTTTGTGAAGACGGTGACTGAAGGTGGAGCTGCGCAGAGAGACAGCAGGTAATGTGTCCACCAGTCTGCACCTGCCGTTAGGCTTGTTTAGCCTATAGCTTAGCATAAACTGACCACTGAGGGCAGCTACAACCTACCAATGAAAAGTCACATGATGCTGTAGATGCACACTTCCACTTTTAATCCACCTCTCAGAGGTGGATCTAGCTGGATTGGTTCAAATCTCACAGGGACAGTGTCCGGGTCGCGTACAAAAGCCGTATGTGAACAACTGTCAAACTACGACAGCTTTGGCCCGAGTTTATTTTCCACAGGGTTACAAAGGAATAAACTGCTTTTAGAACCCAGAAAAACACACGACGCATGCACACACACGGTCCTACCGTGGCCTGAACGGACTCTGTATATTACGGCACCACCTAGTGGTTTGGAGGACAACAACCAAGCCGGGTTAAGCTGGATTGAGCGTGGACACGTGTGTGTGATAGCCAGATTTGAAAATAGGTCTGAACATATCCAGCTTGAAGGATCTGGATTCAATCCTACTCTAGCTGGACTGACTCTCTCCAGTGTGAACGGGGCCTAAGAACCTTCACTACGACCCCCTAATGTGAAAAAATAACGGCTTGTTAAGTCGATACCTTTAGTGTTGCAGACATTTCTACTATCGTTAGCATGCTAGCTAGCTAGCCACAGGCCAAGACATCATGTAATACCATTGTGTATCAGTCCAACATGAGAAGAAGATGCTCTAATGTCCAAAGAGGGGCTGAATAATATAATAATAATAATAATACATAAAGTAAAGATGATACTCTGCTTTGTCAGACATTGTTCTTGTTGTTTCTGGGTTTGTAGAATCCAGGTGAATGACCTGATAGTGGAGGTGGATGGGACCAGCCTGGTTGGCGTCACTCAGAGCTTCGCTGCTTCTGTCCTCCGCAACACCACCGGCAAAGTCAGGTCAGTGACACACACACACACACACACCCTGAATACGTATTTTTCAGGGTGTGGTTGCTCCTTGCTGAAGTGTTCAGGTTTGGTGTATTTTAGATTTTCAGGTGTGGTTTTGTTGCACTGGTGGGTTTTTATGGTGCATGTAGAGTGTTTTAACTCTTTGATTTCTGCATGTGATTATTTTTTTAAACATGTTTTCCAGGTTTGTGATTGGCCGGGAGAAGCCGGGGGAGCAGAGTGAAGTGGCCCAGCTGATCCAGCAGACCCTGGAGCAGGAGAGGTGGCAGAGAGAGATGATGGAGCAGCGATACAAGCAGTACATGGACGACGACGAAGAGGTACGTAAGCACACACAAGTGTGCTCAAACATACAAAGATAATTAAAATGTCCTAAAATAAAACGTGGCTGTTTGTGGTCAGACTCAAACATTTCAATAAAACCAGAACAGAAGGACGGCGCTCTGCTCAGTCTGAAAACCTCCCTGAGTCTGTAGCCGCAGGAAATCAGAAGAGTGTGTCTGTGTGTGTCTGTGTGTGTCTGTGTGTGTCTCTGTGTGTGTGTGTGTGTGTGTGTGACAAAATGTCCGTTGTGTGCCACCACGTGGCCTTTTGTTTTAAATTCAGTCCCGGTTCTCCACCTTGTGGTCAGAAAAGGCAACTGACTCAACAACAGTGACCGTTTAAAGCAGCCAGCATGTCAATAAAACTAAATTACAATTAACCCCTGAAAGTGTGGTTAATCACTCCCGTGGCTGCTGCAGGTCTCGGCTCTGTGGACTCGATGTGAGTTCTCCCTGTTAATTACAGAGGAAGCAATCAGTCTGATAACTGGAGGCAGGCGGTCCTCACCTGCTGGGCCTGAGCTTACACTGAATTTGGAAATGTTTACACGAATATATGAGTAATATATGTTTAAATGTGTTGTTTTCTTTAAGGTTGTTCATCAAATGACTCTTTTTAGGCATAATTCCTAATGAAATCATCAACAACAACAACATGTGTGATAAAAATGATAAAAAAGTGAAATATTCAAACATACACAAAGGGTGTCATGTCAGCCAAAGCAGAATGATTTGAAGGGTTAACTCTGGTGCAGCACAGGCAGAGACATCCTGACCTGTAGATCTCTGTGTGGGTCGGACTCTAAAGCTCCTGATTCTACATTTTCCATGATGCACCTCGTAGCATCTTTTATTAGCCGGGTCAATAGAGCGCCACAGGGATGACCTATTTTTGCGGGATGTAACCTGGAAGTTAGCATTTAGCCTGGTTCCAGTTTTCCACATTTCACTTTGATGAGAGCAGACGTTTCTCTTTAAACTGAAGGCTATTGATCGCTGTCACTGAGCACGCCATGCTGTCATGTAGCCACTTGCTCTGCAGGACACAAAAGTGTCAGCATGTGGAACCAGCTGCTAATGCTTCACTGTTATACATGCTAAAGTTAAAGTGTTCATGTGTGTTGGGTTAGCCATAAGAGCTAAAGCTAGCAGCCCTCAGTCGAGGACATTACTGTCAACAGCAGCATGTGGTTAGCTGTAGGCTGATGGTGCAGTCGGATGCATGGCCTGTCTTTGTCTGAACAGTGATGTGTTGCTGTCAGGCTGCAGAGGTGCAGCGGACACGAGCTAATGTGAAGCTAATTTACTTTGTAGTGTTGAAGAAGACAAATGATCGGCAGACTGGTATTGATTGTGTGAGTCTTAACTGTCGGACCACTTGTGCAGCATCACTGTTTAAGTGTAATTCTACACTCATGCTAGCTAGGAGCCGTTTATATCACTTTATATGACACATACTCCTCCAGATGAAATCATGCAGAGGCGTAAAAAGAGAGAAGTGACTGAAGCGCTGCAGTGCTGCTCTGTGAGAGGCATATGAACAGTAAATAGAAAAGCACATAGCTCAGCTGCTACAGTTTAAACATCGTGAAATTTTGCACAGAGCTAAGCTACAAAATACTGCTACTGAGGCCGCTCGGGATCAGGGACGAGTTAGAGAACGAGATCATGAATACAAGTGGCCGAAACGAGCCTCCTCCACAGGGTGCTTGCTCTCCCCCTTAGAGGTGGGTGGGTGAGGAGCTCAGACATCCAGGAAGGGCTATATTGAGACGGGCCAGTTGAAGTGATTTGGGGACTGGTTAGGATCCCCCTGGATGCCTCTCTGACAAGGTCTTCTGAGCATGTCCAACCAGGAAGAGATGCAGACCCAGGACGGAGTTGAGAGATTATCTCTCTCAGCTGGCCTGGGAACACTTTGGTATCCCCCCAGAGGAGCTGGAGGAGGTGGCTAGGGAGAGGGAGGTCCAGGTTTCACTGCTTAGACTGCTGCCCCTATGACCTGACCCCAGATAAGCAGCAGGAGATGGATGATGGATGGATGGATGATGGATGATGGATGATGGATGATGGATGGATGGATGATGGATGGATGGATGTAACACAGCTGCTGTCTCTCAGCCTGACGTCTCTCTGTTTTCCTGCAGACAGGTGAATATGCCACAGACGAGGAGGAGGAGATGAGTCCGATGTTCCCGAACTCCATTGAGGTCTTTGACCTGGCGGAGAACCAGGACATGTTGTCTCCGGTGGAGCTGGACCCAGAGAAGCTGGCACACAAATTCAAAGAGGTACGAGCAGAGTTATTGATCACATCATGTATTGACTCCTTCCAGTGGTCGTCTGATGGTCTCATGTGGTCTCATGTGGTCTCTGTGGGTCTGCAGCTCCAGATCAAACACGCCGTGACCCAGGCAGAGATCCAGCTGCTGAAGAGGAAGGTGAGACCATGTGACGTGTTTTATATTTAGAGCAGAATGCACACACACAGCATCAGGTCTGTTGTTGGCTGAACGATGACTTACTGCCGGCTCTGCCTCCCACATGCCGGCTCTGCCTCCCACATGCCTCCCCCGCTCTTCCACATTGACCCCCTTCCCTCCAGCTGGCTCACGCTGAGCAGGATAAGCTGCGTTGGCGGATGGAGCGCGCTCAGTTGGAGCAAAACATCCGGGACAGTAAGGAGAGGATGGAGAAACTGGAGGGCTACTGGATGGAGGCGCAGTCGCTGTGTAAGGTGAGAGGACGGAGACCAGCTCAGTCTGTCTTTATACCTGGTTTATACCTGGTGTTAAAGGTGTGCTGTGGGTCTGCAGGCGGTGGACGAACACCTGAAGGAGACTCAGGCTCAGTACCAGACCCTGGAGCGGAAGTACAGCAAAGCCAAGAGGCTGATCAAAGAGTACCAGCAGAAGTAAGAGAGCAGGATGAAGGCGTGAAGGGGGCACCCAGCCCAGCAGCAGCTCCTCACCCTGTCCGTCTGTCTGTCTGATCCGCAGGGAGGTGGAGTACCTGAAGAAGGAGACGGATCAGCGCCGGGCACAGGAGGAGAGCGAGGCGACTCACAGGGAGGAGACGGACACCCTGCAGGACAAGGTAAATACTGTGCTGACCTGGAGAGCGCTGGACCCTGAGAGACCTCTGCAGCAGTCTGTAACCAGGGACCAGACTCCCAACGCTTCAAACCAGAGACCTGGCCTCTGTGTTCCGCTGGTGGTCTGTGTGTCACTCTGACATCTGTTGCCGTGGAGACCATGCTGGGTAATAACTGTGCTCTGGTTGTTTGTATTTCTGCAGATCACAGACCTGGAGACCAAAGTGGACGCCCTGAAGACCCCCAAACTGTCCTAGTCTGCTGCTACGTCCTACCTCCTGTCTGTGACTGGAGGAGGAGGAGGAGGAGGAGGAGTTCTGCCTTCATCCTGACCCGAGGGTTGGGGGTGGGGGGTGGGGGGCAGCTGTATTTTATTCCAATCAATCAATCACCACAGGTATCGGAGGGGGGCGACATAACAATAAGAAAGCTCTCATCTGACACCTGACATCTGACAGCTGCCAGCAGCTGAGTGCTCCGTGAATATCCCAGAATGCACCTCTGTAATCACCCACAGTCCTCCTGTGTCTTCCTGACCACCGGCTTTGGCAATCAACACAGAAACCACATCAACTACTTCATTTATGGATCCTCTCCTCGCTCAGCATCTCACCGACGATTCAAGTTTATTAAAACAAAAGGAACGCTATAAAAACCAGGCTCGTCACAAAGTGCTTTAAAGAGGGACAGAGGACATGAGGACAGGAGGACATGAGGACAGGAGGACATGCGGACACAAGGACATGAATGAGGACATGAGGACAACCGATCGTGGTCCCGCAGCCTTTGGATCAGGGTGGTTCCTGAGCCAACTCAGTGAATGGAACCGCCGATAGTTAAGTAATAACAACTATGGAACAAAATGGCCGACGGACCTCTGATCAGAAACTGTGACATGCCCCAGAACCCCCCCCCCCCCCCCTCAGCCTTTGGCTTCTCTTTTCCAGCCTCGCTGGAGGACATGGGACAGATCTGTGCGCTTCAGGTTCTGGCGTGATGTTTGTACATAATCTATACATTTATTTAAAGTCTTTAAACGAGCGGCTCTGATGTGAGCGAGCAGGACGGGAGCGCTCCAGCAGTCGACCTCATCTCTTTTCCAGCTGACATCACCGGCTAACAGGGTGTGAGCGGTCTGAGCGTGCAGAGCGTCTGACGGTGTGTTGGTGTTTACTGCAGAATCGGCAGGTTGGAGATAAACCTCAGAGTATTCGCTTTATTCCAGTGTTCAGAAACGAGTCGCTCAGACAGAAACTCAGAGCAGAGCAGTAAACAGCAGTGGGCGGAGCCAAAGTGCCAAAAATGTGCGGCCAATACTCAAGAATCATCATCATCAGATCACACTGTATGAGCTGACGTCCAGGCCCCTAAACACATCTGGTGCGTTAGCTTAGAAGCCATATTTGTAGTTTTTCTGCACAGAAAAGACTACAAATATGGTCACTTCTAAACAATAATGACCGATGTAAGCAAATAAAGCCCATAATAGTTATTTGTATTACCAACTGTAACATATGAATGATGTTATTATTCACCAATAATCACCAATAATTCTGACAGTAACAATAAAAGGGCATATTCATGTGAATTTTATAAACCATTTAAAAATGTAAACATGAAAGTTAGCCACCGCTAAACACCTGAAGTTCAATTAAAATGATATAAAGGAGAGAAATATGATTAATTGTAATTAATTTAAATTCTAAATCCTCCCCCATGCGCCTGCTAGCTTATCATCAATGCTGCGTAGCTAGCTTAGCCCATTAGCCTGTAACTTCTGACTGGGCATACGTTCATGCTAGTAGCTGTCAATATGCTAGTTTGGCCTCCTGGCGTCCCAAAAATACCAAGTACAGCGGTGATGACAGAATTTTTGAATACTTTGATCAGTATTTGTCATTTTGCGTTAGCTAGCAGAGCCGTTGTATGCTAACAGACCGTGATTGTTTAGCCTCTGAGAAGTGTGTGTGTGTGTGTGTGTGTGTGGACATACAGCGTGCATGTAAACACACTCTGCAGAGTTCCCAGTGCCAGTGTTAGCTAATGAAACCTCGTCTTGATTTTCTGAGCTCCACCTGATCGGCTGAGTATTGATCCGGTCCCACTGCGGCTCAGTACAGTCTGTGTTATATACATTTTATATTGAACTGTTCTGTCTGACGTGTTTCTGTGGACGGTATGGTGCTTAGAAAGAACAGGTAGACCGTGTGTGTTACTGCTGTCATCCCCTGGGGTCAGTTATGTTTTGAGTTGTTTAGACTAGCTTGCTGGCAAGCTCTGATTAGCCGAGTACTGTACAGTCCAAACATTTAAAGAACCCAGAGTGAGTGCAGCCATTTTGTCCTGTTGTTGTAAAGACGCAGTCGGAAACGGAATGTGCTTTAAGGCTAAGCGCAGGTTAGCATCAACCACATGCTAACTGATCCAATTCTTAGTTCTCTAAGAAGCTACTGTTAGCATGCTAACATGTTACCATTTAAAAGGTAGACCTGCTCAGTGTCTGCATGTTAGCATTGTGAGCGTGTTTGCATACTAACGTTAGCAGCTGCAGTGTTAGCTTCTGTGTTATTGATCCTTTACGATTTCATGGACCAGAAAGGGGGCGGGGCTTTGCCTCTTCTTAGCCAATAAGATCCACTAGCACAGCTGGAGATTCTTGTGTTTTATTCATTGCTATGAATTTGAATGTCATCTTTTCTGTACATGGTTAAGCTTGTGTGTGTTTTTTGTGTGTGTGTGTGTGTGGATCAATCTGCCTTCAGCCTGGCCGCACACTGCACACACCCACTCCACTCACATCACACGCATCCGTACAGCGTGTCCGTGTTTCTCTCTCCTGCAGCCCACAGGAAATTATTTGTAGTATATGTGTATCTGCAGTTTGCATGTGGGAGCAGAAGTGTGTGTGTGTGTGTGCATCACAGTTCAAGAACTGTTGGGGAAGTGAATGATAAATTTAAACCGAACAAAGAGGAGCTACTGGTTTAAGTGTTGATAACCTGCAGTATGTGTGGATTGTAGTCTTACTGGACAGTCGGAGCATTTTTAAAGGAATGAAAATCAGCCATAGGAAACTCACTTGAGTATTTTTAGTATTTTTTATTACAGTAGTTTCATCTCTTCGTCACAACAATGTGAGCTGTACAATAGCTGTCGCATCACCAAAACAAATCCTGCTCACTCCCGGGTTTAAAGGGTTAAACAGGACGTGATCAGTTTGCCTTTTTTTTTTATGAGTTGCTGCTTTCCGCCTCTACGAAGCCTTCGGATGTGCTAACTGTAGCCGACCCATCGTGTGTTCGCCCGTCGCTCTGTCTGTATTATTAAAAAACGTAAAATCAGGCTGTCGGTGTTTAAAGAGCGCCCCCCAGTGGTTACAGGCTGTAGACTGATAGATGCCTTTCACCTCCTGATGTTTCCCTGCCTCATGTTCTGAACATAGCTTTCCCACCGGTGGCCTCTGAGCAGCTTCTAATGCAGGTCAAAGGGTTTAGTGCCTTGCTCAAAGGTTTAAGGATCATGGTTGTTGGAGAGGAGACGTCACACGGTGCAGCCTGAGAGCGAGCGCTGCACAGCGGTGGAGCTGTAGAGAACTCAAACATGGACACATTCCTACAGAATCTGCTGGTTTGGTAAAGTGAATGTAGTGGCTAACAGCTACGCTAACAGCTACGCTAACAGCTCCTCCATCTCCACTGCAAGAAACTCCCTCATCAGTGCTAGTCTGTTAGCCAGCTAGCTAGCATTGTTCCTCAGTTTGATGCTCTCTTAATCCACGCTGCTCCCCTGTTCAGGTAATGAACAGGTGTGTGTGTGTAATTCCTCTGTCTGCCAGAGGGGGCAGCAGTGAACTCTGAGTCAGGAAGCGCTGCCTGTTCTCTCTGCTTACACGTTGCCTTGCATCGATGTGCTAGGACCTTATTACACGTGTTGAGGCTTCAGCTGGTAACCATTGGCGACCAGTCTTTAAACGCACAGCCACGAGTAAAAACGGAACAGGTTCGAAAGCCGAATGAACAGACGCACTACAGGAAACATGATGGATCCTTTTTCTCTTGCATCGTTGCATCTTTCTCCTTCTCCTGTTTTAACCCTCTTCAGAGATCGTGTTGAATTCAGAGCGAGCCGTCAGTGTGAGCGGGACTCTGATGGCGTGTGGACGGACCTCAGAGTGTGTCTCAGGTCTGATCCAGATGTTCCTCCTCTGCCTGCTTCCACCATGTTTGTCTGAACCACTTCCTGTTTGTCAGCATTAATAAATAAACATGAAATATGACCAACAAGATGGAGTCTGCTGCTGCTACCTGTACATATGTTGACTCTGGAGTCTTTGCCATTTAACACATGCTAATTTAACCCTTTGGGTTAATCTGATGTTCATGGTTTTGCTTTATAGCATGCTAACAGTTAGCAAAGTGCTGTTTCTTCAGTATGTTCATGTGTTTTCTGTAAAAACAGACATATAACACCGTCTCTCGCTCTTATTGGTCAGTGTTTGTGCTACATGAAGCTAGCTACATACTAGCTTCATGTAGCACAGCTGTGAGCCTGGTCCCTGTTTCTTCTTGAGAGTTAACATGGATTTTTACTGAGAGCTGGAAAAAAGTCATGAAATCAAACAAAAGTGACCGTGATGATTCTTCCAGAGTGAAGAGACGAAACCTTAGAGCTAAGATGAGACGGCTAGCCGCCCTGCTGGGCGGAGGGCGTCACAACCTGTGGTCACTGCTAGCTGCTAGCTAGCTGTCAGCTGTTTTGTTCCTTTCCACTGTGCTGCGCTCTCATTATTGATTCGATAAAACTGTGTCAAACTGTGGCAACCGATTAGTTCGGCAGTTTCTCATTAAAACGAAGAATATGAATCATCTGAAGCTATAAAACATAAAAACATCAGCCAATCCTCCGGGGGGGACCCTGTAGGAGGATTGGCTGGCTGCATGTGGTTAGCATGTGCTCGCACGACATGAAAAATGACTACAATGTTTTGTTTTTTTTTAACGCCGACACGTCATTTATTCATAATAAGTGCAGAAAATAAATACAAAAACATTTTTTTTGGAAACATCTTGACAAAGTGACAAAGACCTGCTTCTGTCGAGATCCACTTGTCAAAAAAAACACTTCAGATTTACTGTTCCAGCTTCAGCCAGTGTGGAGACCTGATATTATCCTGTGTTAAACGTCATCGACATGATGATCGGGTGATGAACACATTTACCCAATTTATTGATCATCAACCCTCCGACTAAAACGACCTCTGGATTCATTGATGGTTATAAAAAAAACAAAAAGCATGGAAACGATGGCACAAAATCAAAGATGGATTGGTGAATACATATGATCTCACAGGGTGCACTATCAATAAAATATGACATCCAATTAACCCGTTAATTCCAGTTTTCATTTTTAGCAGGTAGCTAGATTTGACACAAAATTAGCATCTATGGCGACCACGCTAACATCGTGGCTAGCTGGTTAAACTAAGTGTATGAGACGCCACATAAATAAGACGGAGCACGTTAACTAGCGGTGAACCTGTATATTCCAGGGGTTAACGTTGAGATGGTGTTATGAGAAGAACGATGAAGGCCTGTGTGTGTGTGTGTGTGTGTCCAGCAGAAGGCACTGACATCATCAGTACAATCTCCTTTTGCTAATTATCTCAGACATTCAGCGCCAACTATTTCTATGGAAACGAAGCAGACAAGATGGAGAACTAACTAAAGAAGGAGCCGATGTGTTCTGACAAGATGGCAGCCATCAGAGGGTTAGGCAGTAGTCCAGTAAGGACACAAATGAGTGTGAGTTCAAACATCTGAAAGTGTGTATTGAGTTGAGCTGCACTCAGAGGAAAAGGTTAGCATTCGTTCATGTGTGTGTTGTGATACAGAACAGTCAGTCATACACTCACTTCTGAGACGTCTGAGAAGGCATTACATGTGAGTGTGTGAGTGTGAGGAGACGTTCAGTCGTCCACCCCTATGTTGCGGAACAGGTAGGACATGGACTCTCCGTTGTGGATGCGGCGGATGGCCTCTGACAGGATCATGCTGATGTCCACCGTTTTGATCTTTGGACACTGGAGCTTCTGCAGCTCGTGGGGGATGGTGTTGGTCACCACCACCTGAGTCCGGCGAGAGACACGTGAGTGACGAGGTGACATCACATCGGTTTCTTAATATATATATTTGTATTTGATATTTTGAGTTGAGCGCACCTCATCGATGGCCGACTCCTCTATGAACCTGGGCGCCTCGCAGGACAGGATGCCGTGTGTTGCCATGACGAAGATCTTGTAGGCCCCTCTCTCCTTCAGCGTCTCCGCCGCCGCTACGAAACTGTCCACGTCATCGATGATGTCATCCTGCGGGACACAGGTCGATCGCTAACAGGTCTGCTAACATTCTTTAATGTGTGACTGTAGGATCATCAGCATTAACCCTTTGAAATCTTTTCAAAGCTACTGGTAAGCTCAGTCTCAATAACAACACACTGAAACAGTCTGTAGTTCAACAACTTCTGAGTTCTGTCGGGTTAAATAATTATTTTTGTCAAAGAAAAAAAAACAAGGCATACAGGGTGACTATGGGACAACAACAGCCCTCAGAGTAACACCACCACCCTTTACACGGTGGTGTGGCGCCCTCTAGTGACAGCTTGCCCAGACGTCCTTATTCAGTATATAAGAGTTTCAGTGTTCTCTGAATGATTCGAGAGGTTTAAATAACGTGACCTCACTGATGTTAGCTTCAGCTACTTCTGCTAATGCTAGCCCCGTGCAGAGGCTCTGAGCTCTCACCACTATGATTGCAATGCGTCCTCCCACGTCTCCCACCACGGTGATGGGGGGCTTCTCTTTAGGGATCAGCACTGCAAACACAAATGAGTGGATGTTAATCAGAGGACACGCACACTGTGTCCTGGCTGCGCCGCTCTGTGTGTACGTGCAGGCCTTACGTGGGATCTCCATGCTGGGGTGAATGGCGCCGGTGGTCTTGACGGTGGGTGGAGAATGGCGCCCGTCCACCTGATCGGACTCTGCGTCCTGAGCCTCCCCGTGGATCACGGCTATGCCCAGACGTAGCCGCTCGGCGAAGGACTGCGCCCTGAGGAGAGCGAGCGAACAAGCCATGTGTCTCATTCACATTCCCCTCATGATACAGCATCACTGTGCGTGCAGGGAGCTACCGTTTGGCAGAAGCCGGCGATTTGGCAACAATCACAGCGTTTCTGTAGTCTGGGATCTGCAGTCAGGGACATGTTAATAAGTAGCAGGAGGAGAAGAAGAAGAAAGGACAAAGGTCGTGGAGACAGAGGTGAGAGAATGAAGCCATGCATGTGTTTGTTTTACCTCTTCCTGTATGTACTGCAGCAGGAACGGGGAGGCGCGCAGATTGTCCACCGGGATGTTGAAGAAGCCTTGGATCTCCTTCTGATGGAGGTCCATAGTGATCAGGTGGGTGAGGCCTACATAACATATTGTATATCATCACTGAAGGCATGTAGTGATAGTTTAGCCAGCTCCTGTGTTCTGAGGTAAAATGATGAGTCCAGTGACCCTGGCTGTGTCTGACATCACTCCCTGATCACTACATATGGTCCTATACAGAGCCTCCGCCATGTTGTAGTGCTGTCCGAATTCTTAGTGAGAAATTATAGACCCCATATAGGGCCCTCATGTATCCCACAATCAGTGTTAATTTTGTTGACGAATCATTTTCGTCATAGTTTTCGTTAACGACCTTTTTTTGCTGATAAAAATGAGACGATAATTAAATAAAAACTAACGCACGGTGCCAAAAACGAAGACGAAATGTATTGACACTTTCGTCAACGAATAAAAACGAGACGAAATTATTGATGGAGACGAGATCCAATCAGAGCAAATTTTGTTTGTGGAAGGGAGGGACGAATCAGGAGACGGCGGCAGAGAGCCAATCAGAAGTGATCTCTCTGCGTAAGGACGTTACCCCGCGATGCTGGAAGAAGGCGTCCTCATGCATGGTAGGAGAAGAACAGACACACGGACACGTTTGATGTCAAGACAATCAAGACGGTTTGCAAACCGTGCGGAGCGACTATCAGCGGTAAAAACACAACAAACCTGAAGCGACGTTTGCAGACGAATCATCTTAACTTCCGTTCAAAGATACACGTGACAAAATCTATAAATGAAGACACCGCTGCTGATGGTTTTACAGCATGCGCACTTTTTCTAGTATTTTGCTGTAGTTATGGAGGATTCATGAAGAAGGTCATGACTGAACAGTGTATTCAGGGAGAGCAACTCACTGTTCACGGTTCTTTAATGAAAAGGTCATAGCAATTAAATAAAGAGGTGTTTGTTTCAAACAACAAAAGTTAAAGCTGAGCCTGTTTTTATTGCACTTCAAACTTTAAATATTTAATGAAAAAATATATATCAGAATTTTAGTCGACTAAATCCACGGCAGATTTAGTCGACTAAAACTAGACTAAAAGTTAAAAAGTGTTGATGACTAAAATGTGACTGAAATCAAATGACATTTTAGTCACAAGACTAAAATAAAAACTAAATCCGGAATTGCTGCCAAAATTAACACTGCCCACAATGCATCATTGTAAAGTAGCATCCATCCGATGGTCACTGCTTTCAGTGATATGTCCCATCATGCATTGCACAGACCGGCTAAAAGAACAGGAACAGAAGTGACGTCACCTGTCCTATAAACATGATGATGGTTTAAATGACCGGCTGTTTGTTTATTAATGTTTTACCATAAGACGTTTATCAGGCGTTATAACTGCTAACAACAGAGTTTCTTTAGCCGGCAGAGATCGGCTCGTTTAATTTGCGACAGCGATGATTCACGGCAACAGAAAATGACGGAGGCAGAGTCTGAAATGTGAGTTGAGTTCACTGTATGGAGCCCTACACTGAACTCCACCCATGGGGAGTAGGGAGTGATTTCGGACACAGCCCTTGAAGACAGTAACATACCAGGTTCATTTCCTCATGAAAAAAGGCAATGATACTTAAACACATCCTCTAATGCACCTTCACACATGTTATCAGCCTCGTGGTTTCTCCTCCACCTGCCCTGTTGAGCACTCTCTCCATCTTACCGGCTTTACACATCATAGAGGCGATGAGCTTGGAGACGATGGAGCCCCTTTTCCTCATCTTACACTGCTTGCTGTAGGGGAAGTAGGGCAGGACGCCGGTGATGCTGCGGGCGCAGGACGTCCTGCATGCGTACACCATGATCAGCATCTCCATGATGGTGGTGTTCACGTCCCTGGTGCAGCCCAACCACAGAACAAGTGACGTGAGCCACATTTCAGGAGCGCTTTAACCTGTGACCAGTGGTTTTTTTTTTTCTTACTTGGACACCGTCTGGATAACGAAGACATCTTTGCCTCGCACCGACTCTTGGATCTGTACCCGTGTTTCTATGGAAACGAAACAGGATGTGAGGAGGACACACACACAGCACATTCAGATACACAAGTGCACACTGCTATCTCATAACAAAGCTGCACAGGCCTGTCAGCCTCATCACCCCTCCCCCCCGATGCCTCCACCCCTCCACTCTGACTGTGTGAACATGTAGATAGTAGCATTCCAAAAACCAGCCTCCCACAGAACAGAGATTAGAAGCAGAATGCTTTCCAACTGAAGCCAAGCTGCAGAAAACGACTGAAAGCTCCCACCAGCTGTTCACATGCAGCGTTACTGTACCTCTGTTAGCTTCCTGGTACACCTGCACCTTGCCGAGCTCCACCCCCAACCGCCTGACGAAGAGACACACACCATCAGTATCAGGAGACAAGTTGTAAACAGACATGTATAACGGCTTGGAAAGAGCTCCGTCTGTGCTGAACCCTGTGTCTGTGCTGAACCCGGTGTCTGTCTGTGCTGAACCCGGTGTCTGTCTGTGCTGAACCCGGTGTCTGTCTGTGCTGAACCCGGTGTCTGTCTGTGCTGAACCCGGTGTCTGTCTGTGCTGAACCCGGTGTCTGTCTGTGCTGAACCCGGTGTCTGTGCTGAACTTAGCGTCTGGTAGCCGAGCTAAAGTCTCCATTTGTTTTATAAACACACCTGAAGTGTGCGCTCTCCATGGCGGCTCTGCGGCACGTGACGGTTTTGTTTACACATAACACAAAGAAATATGGCTTCAGCTCTTCATGCGAGTTGACTTGTTACTTTTAACTGATCTATTCGCACGATTAACTGATGAGATGGTGACTGGGGCGCTTTCAGGTGGGTAGAGGAAGCAAAGCGTGGACTGTGTGCAGTGTCTGCCCTGCAGAAGTGTGTTGTGTGTTCGCTCACTGTGCTCGTGAGAATAGTTTTTCATTTGAATCACCAAAACAAAAGTTAAGACCTGCAGACAAAACACAGACTGTGATTTCAAACAAAGCTCTTCAGCAAAAGAAAAAAACAACCTAATGTGTCTAAATTAAGCCTTTTCCAGCAGATTCGGGCCAGAACAGTCAGCAGTCCTACGTTTAATGTTCACCAAGCATTAGCTAATGGCGCATTAGGACTTATAACTGGAGGAGAGCGGCTGTATTCTGACAGAAAGCTGCAGGAAACTGTTGTTCCGCATTAGAACATCGTCTACAAAGTGGTTTATCCTGAGGCTCAGCTGCCGTTTATGAGTCCTGAGGCCACACTGTTAAACGCTAACAACACATGTCTGCAGGCGGTGATTCAGAGCTTGGAGAAAGCAAGAGTTTAAAAGTCGCTTTTTATAAGATCAGAGACTAAAACTGTTTATGACGTGTAAACGCAGCATGTTTACTCAGACTGAACCCGCCCGCCGGCCGCACCATGCTCCACACGTGTCTGTGTAACGTCAACAACGCCTCCTGTACTCACTCTGCGATCCTCTTGCCCAGCTCGCGGCTCGAGGCGTGCGAGTTGGCGGTGAAGATGACCAGGCCGCCCTTGGTGTGGTTCATGTCTCTAGGGTCTCGGCCGCTGCTCTCCCCACACTCAGGCAGTGGATCCCTGGGCACCCACGCTGCACTGAGCCCTTCCTGCAGCAGGGAAGGAGGAACGAGTTAACTTCCTTTAAAACCCACGCGTCAACCCCCTCAGTGAGTCAAGAAAAAGAGGAACAGGAAACACATGTTGGTTCGGTCATGATGCCAGATTTAGTCTGAATAACAGCACCATCACGCGACGCACACGTGCATCACAGGTCTTCTTTCTGGTAGCAGTACTGATGGAAGACTTTTGTGTATTTTATCTAAACTTTTTGATGCATAGTTTTCACTTGAGGCTCAGATGACTGCGTTTAATTGCACAGAAGGTATATTTTAATGCAAAATATGGCAAGTGTTTTACAACATTTCAGCAATTTGGTGACATTTTACACTGGAAAAAAAATTACATAATGCACTGTGTGCCTCTCAAAAATGGAAATAAGTTTAAAAGTAGTTTTTAAAAATGAAAAATACTTTGAACTAATTCTGAAATGCCCTTGTGGCATAGTAATAAAGTGCCATATGGACACATATAAACACACTTTTTGTGAATGGCTGCCCACAGTGTTTCACTTTCAGTTTCTTTTTTTTTTTTAAATCTTTTTGCAAATATTCCTGTTTACACATGTTTACTAATGTCTGTACTGACAATAGTTTGATTATGTAATTACTACTGTTAATAAATACCTTAACATTAGGTCATGTTTACCCTCAGTATTAGCCTGTTGAGGACAAAAACAATATTTTGCAGTGTCTAAAAGGATTTAATAAGTCATCTTCATGTGCACTCTCAATTCTTATGACAAGCATTCATTTGATTATCTTTACCAATAACTAATGGGATGTGGACTACGTGGTAGAACTCGTTCCCTGTAACTATCAACACAGTCACGACATTAGCTTCCCCATGCTGCTAAGCTAGCTGGACGACACAGGATTTTAAGCAACTAACAATGATGCTGGGAGTTCAAGAGCACGGGGATTTACAGGAAGGTGGAGTTTTAAGTTTGGCTGCTATTAAATAAAATCCCTCAGGGCGATATCGGTGCATTAAAGCTAGCTATTAGCATCATAAGATAGCGTCAGGCTAACCAACGTTAACGGACAAGAACTAACGCGATAGCTCAGGGAATAATCTCTTAGAATGAGCGAATTGATTTTTAATGCGTCGGAAATCACGCCTTTCAGCGCGGGAGGCAAAATAAATACGACAAATAATCCTGCACGAAACAAAAGAACAACACAACTCCTCACCAGCTTGTGTGTTGGATCCGGTTACAACCTGCAACCAACAGTATTAGAACGTTAAGCCTCCTGCTCTTTTCAACCTGTCCCCCTCACTCCGGCTGCCTGCGACGTTCCGCTCCGACGGACGTGCCGCTCGACCAATCAGAGGTCAGGAAAGCAAAGAAGGGGGCGGTTTCGTGATGCGTTCAAGTGCTGTCTTAAAAAATTGAAATAACGCAATTCATAGAGAAGACGCAATTTAACATTGCTGCTCGATTTAACTGAGGTCCAACACTTTTAAAATAACGTATCCAGCAAGCGCAGAGTACAGTATTAGTTGTTTTATTTATTATTTACTAATGTCCAGAAACTAATTTCTCCTCCTAATTTAAAGTTACTACAACTGCAACTGGAAGTTATTACTTTCTTTAACTCCCTTGAACACAACTTTTCGACAGTTCAAAAGTTAAACCATTTTTTTTCAAAACATTGTAGTTTTATTTCATATTTTACGTATTTATTTATATAAAAACATATTTTTTATGATTCGTTGTTTTTCTATTTTTTCTACTGATTATATGCATACATAACTTATAGATTTACAGTTAAACTGTGCAGATTAAAAACAATATATAGGCACATATACATTAATATATACATAATAATTGTCACATAAGTATTTTAAGTAGTTTTTAACATTAAAATTAAGAGATAAATACATTTTTTACGTACTATTTCTTATTATCTTATAGACGGCAACGTACCTTAGTTTAAGTGCCTCATTTAAATTGTTGTTAAATGAAGTTTAAGCTTGTATGTGAAACTGTTATAATATGTAGAACTTAAGACTAAACACTGAAAACCTTCTTGTAAAAATGTAGGTTTTGTGCATGGCCACTTGAGGGCGGTGTTCTTTTGTTGAAGCTTCACACAGTCCTCCTCATTTCAGTTATTGCTGAACTAAGTCACATCTAAGCTGTAATTAAAATAAGATTTCAACATGTAAATCTGTTTCGCTGCCAGATCATAATTATTTAATCATTATTACACTTTGCCCCTTCAACAAAAATAGTTATTCTAATCCTTTTTTTATTAGATCCCAACTTGTACTCTGACAAATCCCATAAGAATGTTTGCATTAATATTTTTTCATCTTCTTCTTCTGCTGCTTCCTGATTTCTTTCTCATCTTCTCTCTTAGTTCAATGCCTGTTCTATGCTTATTCATTGCTGTGACTGTGCACACCTTACTTCACCAGAAGAAGTGCAAGAACTGCAAACACACCCACAGAAAAAAACAGCCCCCTGCAGCTATATCTAAGTGCCTCATGAATCTCAAGATCCCTCCTCTGGACACATATATATATATATATATATATATATTGAATTATGTCTGACAAAGCCACAGAGAGAGAGAGGGGGGGTGATTGAGTGCAGGTAAAAGCTGGTAAAGTAAGCGTTTGTATATGAAGCATTAGTTGTTAGCACTGCTCCGGGGTAGTGAGCTACTTTTTGCATTAGCAGAGTCAGATTTATAAATACTCTCTCGGTACCATATGGGCTACTCTTTAGTGTTCTTACATAACTCACTGGATATGTGGAGGAGGCAGAGAGCAGCATCCAAGCACTGCACACTGCCCACACACACACACACACACACACACACACACACACACAATGGAGAGAAGAGTGGAGTTAAAAATGTGGAGGAGGGTGGACAGAGGAAGAAAACACATCAGATATTACAGTTAGAAGTAAGAGGGCACATCCACTGTGCTCTCCTCGCTCTGATTGTCTTGTGGATGATATACGAGTACAAAACAATCATTTTTTGATCCTGTTTGAATATTTGCCCTGAATAAAAAAACAGATGACATTTATATATATTAAATTATATAAATATTAAAGACAGAATTCTTGTCACTTTTGTGTTAAACTAAAATACACATAGTATTTGTAACCAACACGGCACATATACAGTTATCACACCATTCAGCAGGTGGCTAGCTGCCTGTTAGCTTCATATTAGCCTAGCTTATAGCCATGTGAGTGGTAGCAAAAAAGTTAATGTATTTTCATAACATGCTAACAATAGCAATGCTAAGATTTGGATGTTTAGAGTCACTTTAGCGGGTGATTCATGCTAATATTAGCATTCGTTTGTTAGCTAATAAGTGTTTTTATGCTAACTAAAAGAGTCACTTCATTCTTTGTGACACATTTTGAGATTTTCCAGACATGTTTGGATGGATTAGCACAAACACTGCATCACATTTAAGCTAATTAGCAAACTACAGAATCACACACAAGATGGCGCGCACACCTTCACCTGTCACCAGTGATACCAGCATGTCTGCGCCTGCGCGGGAGCAGGAACACCTGCATCACGTGGGCGCGTGAGCCGTGATGCAGGTGTGTAAGACGGAGAGGTGAAAACATTCAGAAGAAATCTCTGCAGCTTCCCTCTCTATACACACACACAGACACACACACACACAAACACACACACACACACACACACACAAACACACACACAGACACACACACAAACACACAAACACACACACACACACACACACACACATACAAACACACACACACACACACAAACACACACACAGACACACACACAAACACACAAACACACACACACACACACACACATACAAACACACACACACTGACACACACACACAAACACACAAACACACACACACACACACACACACATACAAACACACACACACTGACACACTGACACACACACACACACACACACACACACGCTGAGTGCGATGAAGGAGGAGGCGCGAGAGCATCGCGCTCCTGGTCCGCCCCCAAGTTGCAGCACGAGCCATTTAACGGTGCGAGCTGGGCCAGCTGTAGGGCGCGCGGGCGCGTGTACGTGCGCCCTCCCCTCCCCCTCCTCCCCTCACCCTGCCCCCACGCGGACAGAATCGTTACCAAATACAGAGCGCACGCGGAGCGGTGGCTGCAGCAGCGCCGCTGCTTTCTGTTTACGACGCAGAGCACGAGAGGAGGAATCAGCCCCGCGCGCACGCGCCTTTTACACGCACAATCCTTTACGCGCAGCGCGTGATGAGCCCGCGAGCCTTCTTCTCCCCGCGTTGACGTCTCGTTCCTTCGGTTAATCGGGTCGGAGCGCGGCTGCAGGCGGACACCGACCAGAGGAGGCAGATGAGGTGCGCGAGCGAGCCCGGCCATTCATCCACACCGTCCAAAGATCCCTCACGCGACAGCAGCGCGCGGCTACTGGAATCCTGAACGCCCCCCCCCACCTCCACCCACCCCGGCCCCTTCTCTCCATCAGCAGCGCTGCACCTTCAGCTGGAGGGGGGGGGAACCCGAGAGCATCCCTCCATCCCACCCAGCCTGCCCCCCTCCCTCCCTCTCTCTCCCTGGCTCCATCATATGCCAGAACTCTAAAGGGGGGTCTCATCTAGTCAGGGACCCAGAGGGAGGAGGAGGAGGAGGAGGAGGAGGAAGGGCAGGGAGGCTGTTCGTGGCCGCGGTAGACGTGGTGAGGCTGGGCTGAAGCGCCGCTCTGTCGGAGGATGCTGCGGGAGTAGAGCGGCTCAGAGCGGAAGATGGGGAAGGACCAGGAACTACTGCAGGCGGTGAAGACCGAGGACCTGCTCACCGTGCAGAAGCTGCTGCAGAGGCCCCGGCCAGGGAAAGCCAGTAAGACACTTCCGTTCTATTCTATTCTATTCGATTCTATGTGTGGCTGTGTTCAGCTGGCTGTGGTTCACTGTTGCTGCTGTAAGATGTGTGTGTGTGTGTGTGTGTGTGTGTGCAGATCAGTGGTATGATTACAGACTGACAGCCCATCCTGAGCCCCCTGTGTGGATGCACTGCAGCACACTGAGGGACAGTGCTGTGTGCCGGTGGCCTTGTGGTCGTTCAGGTTCAGGTTAACATGACTGTCAATGTCACACAGGATGCTGGACGTATGGGTGGAGATAAAAAGTGTTTATCTTCTGCAGTATACTACGAACATCCACCCATGTTTCGCTTCCACAGCCCACTCTGTGTGGGCAGCAGTGAGGAGGAGAGGCTGGCTGATACAGTGATCATCAGCAGCAGAGCTCCAGGTTGTGTAATTGTAGTGTGTCAGCTCAGAATGCAGGTGACCCGCTGCAGCCGGCAGGTGGGCCTCATTAGAGGGAGGAGAGCCGGTCCAGATTTCACGTCTTCTCTTCCTCATGATCAGTTTATGAATTCAGTGTTAATTATATTGATTATTTTCAGTGTGTACCTGAGCTAATATCTTCTCATGGCAAAGACCCAGCACACCACCAATTATTCTGCTTATTTAGCCGCCTGTGACATGATGGATGCAGCAAGTGACCCGGTCTGTCCAAGATATTCAGTCTAGATTAATAATTTCTGACTTTAATCCCAGAGATAATTTGAGAATTCTGATGTAAAATTTGCTTAAAACTCAAATTTCTGTTATTTAAATCTGGGTTTAATCAGACAAACGTCAGATTTCTGATTTTAAAATCCTAAAACTTTCCTCTTTAAACTGTGAACCAGCAGTCCTTCACTCACTGCGTGTGTTTTTAGCACTGCTGTATCAAACCTGCCTCCTTTCAGAACACCGTGGTCTGACCCACAGCTTGTAGGCCACCGTGCCAGAGATAGCAAAGCTCACAACTCTGCAGGACTCAGTGAGGCGGATGGCTTCCAGACCGTGTGTCAGAGTTAGCGGGGTGCAGGGCGAGCAGGAAACCCCTTCGGATTAAAGATAGTCTACAGGCTTCCCCTGGCTGGGAGAGAGTTGGTAGGGTCCAACTCATACATACAGGTAGCGTCTAAAAATAGAGTCTGTGGAGCTCGGCGGAGTACATCATGTACATCATGTGGAGGTGCTGGAAGCAGGGAATGCAGAGGACAGGTGAGTCCCCAGACTATTGACTTATAGTTTGCGTAGTTTCCTGGGTGGACTGCTGTGTGTACAGATGGTGACTGAAGCTGCAGGTGAGGGAGGCAGTGATCTGCAGGTAATTAGCTGCCTGATTATAATCTATGCATTCAGTTTAATATACGTTTGCTGCATTAAGCCACACCCCAGATGAGTCATTAGTTTGTCATCATCATCATCATCATCACCACCTCTTCCTCCTCTCGTGGACCAGGTGAGAAACAGGGCAGGTGCTGAACAAAGGTGGTCTGCAGCGTTCCTCCTCTTGCTGAATCTTGTTGATTTCTCATCAGAGATCAGTGTCGTCGGGACCTATATCAGTGTGAGGCCTTCACCTCGATGCGGACCTCACTGAGTTCTGCTCGTTTCCACCGTTTGGGGTCCTCATGTTGGGTTACTGCGCTCTGTCGGCAGCTATAAGCTTCACTGAGAGCGGAGATGTTGGTTTATTCGAGCTGTCAGAGTTGGATAAAATGTGCTGGAATGAGACTAAAAATACAGGAATTCAGATTCTGACTGGACGCTGGAGCAACAGGAAGTAGATACATTGGTTCAAAGCATGTTAGGTTCTACAGCTGTGAATGTATCAGCTGTTGTTGGCCTGTTGCTCTGTAGCTGCAAAGGTCAAACACTGGACCTTCAGCAATACAAGTACTTGGTTGAAGGCAGATGTTTACAATGCACAGACCAGCTGATGATCATCTGCTGTGCTAGTTGCATGGTGGTGGAAGCTGTTATGAAGTTATTTTTGCCTTTGTTTTTGACAGTGGGAGACATGGACAGGAAGTGATGAGGAGAGGGAGTAAGAGGGCGTGTGGAAGACTCAGAATGACTTCATATTGTACTTTCTCTAGACACAATTTATCCAATGAGAAGCAGAGAAGTTTGTTTCAGACAAACTTCTCTGCTATTTTTTGCTGTTGTCATTGATAGTATGAACGCGGTGGAAGCTTCATCCTTCCAGGATCCTGACATGTTGAGTCAGAGAGTTTTTAGAGAAGCAGTGAGGTGGCCGCCTGGTCATTTTGTTGTGTATCCCGGCGGCGACGTGTTCCTCATCATTTTTGGGGCAAATGTTCCGCTGTGTGTTATCAGATCATGTCCTGGATGTCGTCGCGGTCTCCTCCTGCTTGGTCAGGCTCTCTCCGTCTTGTTTGAATCCAGCTGTCTTCACCATGCTTTAGGTAGGAGCACTCCTCTCTAGTGATGCCACCTCATGTCCTCATGGACCTCATATATAACAGATGAAGGTTGATGGTGTCCTTTAGTTTAATGAAAAAACACAGCCGCTATTGACCTCTGACCTTCTGTGTAATCATTTAAAGAGGTATCAATCAGGCCCTGAACTGAGAGGAACTTAATCTGAGTCTGCTGTGTTTGGATCACCTGTTTGCAGACATGTCCTCTTATTTAAAGGGCTGTAATTAATAAATAATCAACACTTCACCCACTCGCTGTTATTGGCGCATCACTCTATGGTTCCACACTTCTGTAAGTAATAACTGTGTGAAGTTTAGAGCCACAGTGAAGGTGTGTGAACACAGGATTAGTCGAGGCCAGTTTTACACTGAATTTTATTATTAGTGGTAACTGGCAGTCACTGCTCTGTGCAAGACAAACTGCTTAATATGACGTGTGAAATTTCATTTGTGCAAAATAGCAAAATAAACCGAGTCCAAGTGACCGTGGTTCCTCCAGACGGGGGGCAGGGCCGAAGCAGCAGGGCGGTGATGACAGAGTGAGGCTGAGGGTCCCAGGGAAGCAGCAGGGGAGGGTAACGCCAGGCTGATGTTCACACAGACCTGTTTGTCGTCTAGCATTAAACACAAAAGCTCACAGGACAGCTGTGGGCTTTTAATGTGTGTGTGTGTGTGTGAGGTTGTGCTTTCTGTGTGTGATGGGTCTGGAAGAGGCTCAGCCCAGCTCAGCCTGCAGCACATATTTACCTGCAGCACATCTGGCAGCACATCTGGAGAGCCATCATCAGTTTGCTGTCACTCAAAGTGTCACTAGACGAGGTCATAAAGTGTGTGTGTGTGTGTGTTGGAGGGGGGGTGCAGACCTTGAGTGTGACCTGATGTTTGTGTTTGTTAATAGGCTGTTTCAGTGTTTGTGTGTTAAGGCGGGTGGGGTAATGTGTATTGATGGTTGTTTTTATGTGTCGTTGAAGGCCGTGTGTGTGTGTGTGTGTGTGTGGGTGTGTGGGTGTGTGTGTTTTGAGGAAGGAAATTCATCTTAAACACACGGTTTAATGGGTAAAAACAAGACATATCTGCCTCCCTTCTTTCTTTGTAGCCGCGAGAAATGCTAATGCTCTCAGACCCCTCTCTCTTACCCTCTCCCTCTCTCTCACCCTCTCACCCCTCCTCCATCTTTTCTCTGTTGACATGTGAGGCTGGCAGCAGGAGTGGAGCAGATGATTGCATCCACACCAGTGCACATTGACAAAGAAGCGAGCAGAGAGGAAGCTTCACATACTGTCAGACAGAGTCCTCATGTTGGGTAACTGTGCTCTGTCGGCAGCTATAAGCTTCACTGAGAGTGGAGATGTTGGTTTATTCGAGCTGTCAAGAGTTGGATAAAATGTGCTGGAATGAGACTAAAAATAAAGGAATTCAGAATTCTGACTGGATGCTGGAGCAACAGGAAGTAGATACATTGGTTCAAAGCATGTTCGGTTCTACGGCTGTGAAGTGTTTTACCTGTTGTTGGCCTGTTGCTCTGTAGCTGCAAAGGTCAAACACTGGACCTCAGCAATAAAAGTACTTGGTTAGGCGAAGGCAGATGTTTACAATGCACAGATCAGCTGATTCATCTGCTGTGGTAGTTGGTGTAGACTTGTAGATGGTGGTGGAATGAAGTGTTATTTTTGCCTTTGGTTTTGACAGTGGAAGAGATCGACAGGAAGTGATTGCGCTAGCAACGTGATACTTCCAGTTCATGGGGACAGTGTCCGGGTCGGGTACAAAAGCCGTCGAACTACGACAGCTTTGCCCTGAGTTTATTTTCCACCGGGCTACAAAGGAATAATAAGAAAAAGAAAACGCATGACGCATGCGCACACACGGTCCTTCCGCGGTCTGAACGGACTCTGTATATTATGAGGCGCCACCTAGTGGTTTGGAGGGCAACAAACAAGCTGGGTTAAACTGGATTAAGCGTATCCAGTTTAAAGGCTATCCAGATTCCTACTCTAGCTGGATTGACTTTCCCCAGTGTGAACGAGGCCTACGGGGCCTCATATTGTACTCATATTGTACTTTCTGTAGACTTGGACCCAGTAGGCCGATGGGCCCTGTCTGCTCATTATATGCTTTATATCCGATTGCAAACTGTGACTTCTGTTTTCAGCTGTGGTTTAATTAGATTCAGGCATCAAAACATCTTGTTTAGTTTTGGAAAAATAAAAAAAAAAGTTTCTGGTTAAAATGATCTTTAACGACGACACACACTCCCCTCAGTGTAAATGTAGCCAATCCGAAAAGACTTCTTTGCTATTTTTCTTCAATAGTTTGAAATAATAGCTCTGAATGTAATACTTATGATACATGCTAGCAACAATCCCGAAAAACAACTCTAGTGTTTTGAAGACATTGCGATGTGTTTGTGTGGCTCTAAATGTTGCTATGGTGTGGAAGAAAATGGCGGAGAAGCTTGTTGGAGAAGTTGGCCCTCTAACAGGTGTGTGAGTGAAGCGCACAGGGAACACTAACCCTCCTGTACTTGCTACTCTAAAATCATTGTATTGATGAGGGCTAAGTGATGAACGTGTGTGTTGCTGTCATAACAGACGCTAACAGACAACAGACGTTGTGATTCCAGCTCAATGTGTTTGGTTGTTGTGCTTCATAATGATTCTTTTAGCTTCTTCTGAGAGCTGCCTGTCAATCATCCAAAGCAGTTCACTTTATGAAGACATGCAAGAAGAAGCAAATCATGCAACGACTGCACAGACAGCGCTACTGATCCTGAGTTTGTTCTGGAACATTGAAGCACAGCATATAAGGGTTGATAATAGACAGGAAGATCGGCTGGCTGTGTTCCCTGCATTTTACTCCACAACTCCATCACTCACTGCTGCTGCTGCTGCTGCTGCTGCTGCTGCTGCCTCCATGATTGAATTACAGAACAGATGGAGATGGAGGGAGAGAGAGAGAGAGGTGGATGGATATTTCTGCTTTGAGGAAAACAGAAAAAAGACAGAGGGAGAGACGTCCTGTTGCCAGAGGAGGAGAGAAAGATGCTTTCTGAGGAAAGACTGAAAATGATGAAAGACAGAGAGACGGTGTCGTTAGCGCCTCCACTTTATTCTGATCGCAGACCGTATATGTACCCACACATCCTCTGACCCTCGCTCTCACAGTTACTCATCCGCACAGAGTGCTGCACCAAAAATAACATCCACACGGTTTAATGGGTCAGTGGCAGGTTCAGGGAGAAGCAGAGCAGCGGGGAGGTGAGGCAGGGGAAAGGGCCGGGACAGGTACGCAAGTGGAAGCAAGTGAAGTGAGGTGAGAAGAAATGGAGCCGAAGAACTAGAGTGAAGTAAGAGAAAAAAGGACACGTAAGATAAGGAAGTGAAAGGAAGGGAGTAGGAAGTAAGAGAAAGAGAAGGAAGCGTAAGGAAAGTGAGTGGAAAGAAAAGGACGTGAAACTAGCTGAAATGATTTAAAAAAAAAAGGACTAATTTCAGGAAAGGAAGTGAGTTAAAAGGAAAGGAAGAGGAGAGGAGAGGAGAGGAGAGTCAGGAGAAGAAAGGAAGTGAGCTGAAAACAAAAAGTTAAGAAGGCTGAAAGGAAAGAAATGGGCCTAAAAGAAAAGGAAGTGAAAACAACTGAATTTAAAATAAAAGGCAAAGAAATAAGCTGGGAAAAAAGGAAAGGACAGAAAAGATACGATGGCAGGTAAGAGGAAGAGAGGAGGAAAGCTGTGAGGAAGCCAAGTGAAAATGCAGAGGAGGTGATAATAAGGTGAGAAACAGGACAAAAATAGAAAGAAACGACACCTGAAACCATGCTGGAGCGTCCTATTCTATTCTATTCTATTCTATTCTATTCTATTCTATTCTATTCTATTCTATTGTGCTGATTAGTGGATGAGGGGACGGGGGGCTGAGTGGCTCAGTGTGGAAACAAAGACCACCCACAAAATGAGAAGGCAGGGACCTCGCTTGCTAGATCAGCACCGATTATCGAGGTGGCATTAACACCACACACACACACACACACACACACACACACACACACACACACACACCTTCATCCTACGACTGGCACAGAGAGGTACAGTAATATTGGAATTTAAATGATCAGTGTGTGTTTTATTGTAACTGTTAGGGTGAAAGCATGGCAGACAGGAGGACACACACACACACACACAGCAGTGTAAGTTCTCTGCAGACGTGCGAGCTGATTCTCAAAGGAATCAGACAGAATGAAGAAAGCTGAGCTGTGTTATGTAAGTGAAACAGTGGCTGTACGCTTGCATAGGTGTGTGTGTGTGTGTGTGTGTGTCTTCTCCTGAGCTGCTGCTGCTGCAGAGTGTGACGGTCCCTCCACATCGCCTGGCAGGATTTTTCCACTCACGCCCTGGATTCATAACACTGAGTGTGTTCTTGCTGCTGTTTGAGCAGCTAATAAAGGCAGGAAATGAAGCACCACAGCTTAAACTAACATGTTCCGGACAAGGTTTTACTGTAGTCTACATGAGAACCTCTGAGAAATGTTCCACCCTGCACACACACAGGCACAGTGAATACATTTAGCATCGCCTTGGGACTTTCTGAATGAGTACTGGAGCTCTCCCGCTATGCGAGCGGCCACTAAAAACAGGGCTGTGACACAGTTTGGGTGCAGGCTGGAGGAAAATGTGTCGTTCACTGACACACCCTGAGGAGTTTGATGTGTGATGTGAGAATATTTTGAGGCTAGTATAAAAAAAACTGTACAGTAGAAGAGGGAAACAAGTTTTTCCTTATATGGAAGCTAACCTGAAGCCAGCTATGGCCGAGAGTAGCCAGAAAAAGCTGCTAGAAAGAAAATGGCCCCGTTCACACTGGGGAAATCAATCCGGCTAGAGCAGGATTCAGGCCGTATCTGGATGCATCCAGATTGATTTCAATCCACCTAGGTGGATCTAGTCGGATCTGGCTCAGGTCTGAACACAAATGCGGCTAGCGAATCCTGCTAGCGACGCCATTCTTCGTGTTTATGGGGACAGTGTTCGGGTCTCGTACAAAAGCCGTATATAAACAACCGTGGACTACGACAGCTTTGCCCCGAGTTTATTTTCCTCAGGGCTACAAAGGAATAAACTGCTTTTTGAACCAACAAAAAAAAAACGCACAATGCATGCACACACGGTCCTGAATGGACTCTGTATGTTACGAGGCGCCACCTAGCTGTTTGGAGGACAACAAACAAGCCGGGTTAAGCTGGATTGAGCGTGGAGCCAGATTTGAAAACGGGTCTGAGCGTATCCAGCTTAAAGGCGATCTGGATTCAATCCTGCTCTAGCTGGACTGACTTTCTCCAGTGTGAACGGGGCCATAGAAGCTTGTGGCAGAAGGGAGCGTTTACTTCTACTGATCCACTTCTCCTGCTGAAACACTAATCTCCAAAGTCTTTAACTGAAGGCTGAATTTCCGTAATGATAATCCTGTAAAATGCCTGACTGGTTTCTGGATATAAAACGGTGGATGTCCGTCCATTAATGCCACTTCTCGGCTGTAACATGACCATCTGCTGTAACAACATGTCCTTCCTGCCATGTAGATCTTCATACAGAGGACGAGCAGTGTCCAGAGACCAGAAGGAAGCCGGCCAGCGGGACAGATGTTGAGTCTGGCCTGGCATGTGTACATAGATAGCTGTACAGTACATGTGTGATGCAGCGGTGGAACAGATGGCCGGTGCTGAATCTCTGCCCGGACAGATGCACGTTGGAAAAGGATTCCATACAGTTATACCTGGTCTGTACAGTGGAGCTCTCCTGACGTCAGACCTTTGGTTTGAAGACACCTTTCGGTGGATCTTGGCATTGCTTCGGGTGTTACTAAGTGAGCATGTGTTCAGTGAACATAAGTGATGGTGAAATCTGGAGTGATGGCCTCAGCTTCACTTCTCTCATAAATATTTCAGGCCTTTCTTGTGTTGTGTCCTCGGCTGGGAGGAAGCCGGTTTGGAGTCAGATATCTGGGTCAGATTTATTTTCCAGGAAGCTTGAACTCCTCCAATATGTGTTCAGACTGATGGGTACAGATGATCAATGAACCTGCGACAAGAGGACTTTCAGATCCTCTAAACAGGGTCCCCCACAGCGGCCGGGGAAGTGATCGAGTGTGAAGCCCCCGGTCCCCCCATCCTCCTTAATGAAAGAAAGACTAGAGAAAGAAGTCCAAGGACGACGAAGTGATGGAGGAAGAATGGAGAGTTGTGTTCAGAGTGTCACTGTCCTGTCTCTTTAAACTGAAAGATCTCTGTCTGTCTGCTAAGTCACCACAGACCTCATGCTAAGACATGTGATCCAGTGGACACACACACACACACACACACACACACACTGAGTGATTAATCACTCTGTACTTATTCCAATCTCATCAAGTTCTTAGATTGATTTCTTCCACTGCAGCCATTTAATTTTCCAGAGTCACTGCAACACATTCCAACCTCCAACCTATCTATCTATCTATCTATCTATCTATCTATCTATCTATCTATCTATCTATCTATCTATCTATCTATCTATCTATCTATCTATCTATCTATCTACGGCGTTGAACACTGTTTTTGTTTGCCTTCATGCTAACAGTTAGCATGTTAGCATTGCTTCATGGTTGTGAACCTGCATGTGTGGTGTTTGTGGGTCATTTTGCTGCCTCCAGGTCTGTTGCAGGGCCTCGTCAGGTTTGTATCTGTTGCTGCACGGATCATAAATCCTCGGCCTGCCTCCATCTTTTTTTCCTCTCTCTACACCTCGTTCTGCTTCCTTGTTTTTTTGCTGTAACCATCCCCTCGTATTGGCCCGATGACTCTGTCCTGCTGGCGGTGTGTTGCTGACAGGGAACCGGTGAGGGTGATTATTCACGTCGAACTGGGCCAGACCCTGGACGGCCTGGGATGACAACAGGAAAGCAGGGATTCTGGAAGATTCCACTAACGCAGCAGCAGCAGCAGCAGCAGTCCCCTTTTTACTTCTCTGCTGGTCAGTACAGAGGCTGCGAGTCCCAGACCAGATTCTAACAGAAGGACACCACCAGTGGTCCAACCTCTGCCCCTGCTCTCTGACCTGAAAGTGTCTTCGTGTGACTACAGCTTCAGGTCTGACTGTGTGTCGTTGTTTTTAGGGTCCTTTTGTGTGTCTTCAGAAATATTTTGTGCCTGTTTTTAGGCCCAGTGTCAGTGTTGTGTGCTTTATGGACATTTTTAGGATTTTGTGTTACTTTGTGCGACATTAAAGTCAAAACGTGAGCTCCTCCTCACAGCATGAGTGTGTTTACACCAACATTCGTGTTCACTTAACTCGTCTGCTTTGATCCCTGCACTACACTAAGTGTGTGTGTGTGTGTGTGTGTGTGTGAGGCCGTCTTCCAATCAGATGGTTGTTTTGCTGCACGTCAGCCAATGAAGGAGAAGTACTGGTGCTGGATGAGCCAATGAGCTCTGTTGTTTGTATGTTCTGGCTGATGGGGAAGGTTGCATGCAGCTGTTGAACACATGCAGAACATGTGGTTTGGCTCTGCACGCCTGTGTGTGTGTGTGTGTGTGTGGAGTTGGTGCCAAACTTTATCCCCCCCCCCCGCCCCCCTCTCATATCCTCCTATCTTCTCTCACTTCTCTCTCTCTTCCTCTCTCTCTCTGTTCCTGGATCCATCACCATGGCAACAAGAATGCAGTGCTGGCCAGGAAATTTCTGGATGATGGTTATTCCTATTCAGCAGCGCAGGGTCCAGTCAGGCACTTTAAATGCTGCACTCTGTGTGTGTGTGTGTGTGTGTGTTAACATGGGATTACACCATAATCTGACAATACGGATTATTACTACAGACCCACTGGCTGTTATACATTCTTTGTCTGTTTTTTTTGCTTTCTTTTCATTATCTCTTATCTCATTCTTTGACTCCAACAGTTATCATCTCCTCTCCTCTCCTCCTCTCCTCCTCTCCTCCTCTCCTCTCCTCTCCTCTCTCCTCCTCTCCTCTCCTCCTCCTCATCCTCCTCCTCATCCTCCTCCTCCTCATCCTCCTCCTCCTCCTCCTCCTCCTCATCCTCCTCCTCATCCTCCTCATCCTCCTCCTCCTCCTCCTCATCCTCCTCATCATCCTCCTCCTCCTCCTCATCCTCCTCATCCTCCTCCTCCTCCTCGTCCTCCTCCTCCTCCTCCTCCTCCTCCTCATCCTCCTCCTCCTCATCATCCTCATCCTCCTCATCCTCCTCCTCCTCATCCTCCTCATCCTCCTCATCATCCTCCTCATCCTCCTCCTCCTCCTCATCCTCCTCCTCCTCCTCATCCTCCTCCTCCTCCTCCTCATCCTCATCCTCCTCATCCTCCTCCTCCTCATCCTCCTCATCCTCCTCATCATCCTCCTCCTCCTCATCCTCCTCCTCCTCCTCCTCCTCCTCCTCATCCTCATCCTCCTCCTCCTCCTCCTCCTCATCATCCTCCTCCTCCTCCTCCTCCTCCTCATCCTCCTCCTCCTCCTCATCCTCCTCCTCCTCATCCTCCTCATCATCCTCCTCCTCCTCATCATCCTCATCCTCCTCATCCTCCTCCTCCTCATCCTCCTCATCCTCCTCCTCCTCATCCTCCTCATCCTCCTCATCCTCCTCATCATCCTCCTCCTCCTCCTCCTCCTCCTCATCCTCCTCATCCTCCTCCTCCTCATCCTCCTCCTCCTCATCCTCCTCCTCATCATCTCTCATTCATTCAACCCCCCCAACCCATGGGGGAGGAGACATTCCCTTTCACACACTTCTTCCTAATCACTCTTCATCTGGAGACTTTTATCTTTGTCTGATTATCTCCTTTCTGCCCCCCTCCCCTCACCCTGGGCCCCCTCTGTGGGCTACGATGGTTTCAAGGCTGAGTGCCAACATGGGAGGGGGATGGTAAGAGATCAGGGTTTTAAGGCGGCTCGTTCTTTGTTTCATTCATTATTTTCTTTAGTTGAACTGCTTTCACAACAACACAGGGCGGGATTTGTGGTGTAAAATTTTCTAAATATAAGGTCTGTCAGGCAGGAAGCTGTTGAACTAAAGACTCATTTAAAAACAGTCATTATTGGGTTAACAACCCAGGTCTGCAGCCTTTTTAGTCTACATGATATTCTTCCCTGTATGAGAGGTGGAATAAAGAGAAAATTACAACAAATCCTGGACTAGCTTCCTAGCTCGCATGTCATTAGCCTGCCAGCTACAGCAGTTAGCTTCTAGTCTATCAACTAGTCAATAATTACACACCGAGGCTGCAGAGAGTGAAAGCTGTGGATAGTTAACAGCCGAGGAATGAGTATTGTGCTCAAGGTGCATTGTGGGAAATGTAGGAACCAAACTGAACAGGTGGTAACAGCTACCGTTTCTTTGCCTTTGCCTGTTTAACTCTTCGTTTTTAAATGTACTGCACCTTTAATCATGTCAAGCTTGATATAGTTGAAACTTGAGTTATTTTTCAGTTTTAAATGTAATGAGATGAAGTCACTGTCGTCATTTTTAGAACCTGACAGAAAGCAGAACATCTCGGTAAACACATGGTCAAATCTGAGCCGAGCTGGACTGTGGACACAAGACAGACAGTAGCACCAGACACAGGTACAATAAGGCTATTGTTCTGTATGTAACTCTACCACACACACACACACACACGCACACACACACACAGTGCATCTGATTTTTAAACGAGTAAAATCACATTGGTGCACTTTCACAGCAGACAAAACTGGGACAATGACACACACACACACACTTTCTCTTTCAGTGAATCGGCCTGAAGCCTTCCATTAGTTAGTGTGTGTGTGTGTGTGTGTGAATAGGCGAGTCACAAAAGACATTTAATAGGTTGACAATTTAGAGAGAGGGAGAATGGAAGGAGAGTGGTGCTGGGTTTCAGAGTTCTCCGAGTGCTCTTTAAACTCAGGATGTGTCTGTTTAAATGCCTCCTCCGACTCACTGATCCAACACAGTCAGATGAGGACGTCTCCTTTTTTCATTCCAGACTTTGTAGGATCTGTCTCTGATCATGTGGAGACACATAAAGACCCACAAAGTAGCTCAGACCTTTATAACTAAAAGGCAACATTTGGACTGTGAGTGTGTGGGTAATGAGCAGTGGCAGCATTAGCATTAGCCTCATGCTATTTTTAAAATGACAGTCCAGTATTTCTTCTTCTTTCTCCTTTTGCGATGTTTTTGGTCTCCCTGCGGAAATATCTGCGAGTTTAACCCTCAGGCGTCACTTTAATTTACCTAATTTTCCAAAAAACTGCTATTAAAACTTAACAGATTATTTTTTTCTGCTTTTTTCTGCATAAATATGTTAAACAAAATCAGCCCTGCTCAAAACTACTAAACATTAAATCATTTTGAGGAATTTAACCCTCTAAATGCCAGTTTGATTGCATGCTGCTCAAAAAAAAAGGTATTTTCCATAAAACTAAAGTTGGGGGGGGGTCAAAGATTCTGGTGATGTATTAGAAAAATGTAAATTTGATTTCTAAAATGTGTCATATGCACCAACACAGACAAAATGGTGGCCAGGTAAAGAGGCAAAAATTAAGCCAATAAAGTCCATAATGATGATGTCCAAGGGTTAAAAGCTAGTCGCTAACTTATTAGAAGCAGAACAGGAAGCTGGAGCTGCTTCCACATTAAAACAGGCTGCACTCTGAAGCAGCGGTCGGTGACGTCCTGCTCCCTGTGCCGGCTCCTTCTCTTTCTCCTCCTGCTGTTAAACAGTCTCACTTGGTGTGTAACTCTCTCTGAGAGTTAATCTATAGTAGTAAATTAAGGCGCTGCTGACGCTGCATGATATCAGTTCATTACACACCCCAGCAGACTCTACATACACTGTCCTCACGTCCGCTGATCCCTCCTCCAGGAGTAAATCTCCCAAACGTGAGTCCTTAAATTTACACTGTGTTGAATGTTTCTGTGTGATCATCCAGAACTCTGACAGCATCTACACGGGCAGGTCGAATGTCTTCTTCATTTGACCGCTTGTATGTGTCTCCTCAGCAGTTTGACGGCTATCTGGAGACATACGTGTTTTGCAGTAAATATAAGTGAAGGAGACAGAGCAGCATTCTGGAGGCCTGCATGGCCTCTTGTCTGTTGGATCAGGTTCAGGCCAGGGAGGGTTAGTGGTTCTGTGTCTGTGGGATTGACTTCCTGTGATTGTAAATCTATCCCCCTGCTCTGTAATGGATGCATCTGTGTGTGTGTGTTTCTGAGGGTGAGTTCAAGGTGTGTCATGAAAGCAGATTTGTGGATTTTTCGGGCAGCTATTTAACCCCAGCTTCACCTTTTTTGTCTATGTTGATTTTAATCTGTTTCACATTAAAAGTTTCCTGGAGGCTCAAAGAGTGTCATTACATAATCCTTCCAGTTTTTTTAATGTGACACACAAGCTGAAAGTGCTTCGTTTCGACTGTCTGAACACATTCAGGCCCCATTTGAATCCAGATCGCCTTTAAGCTGGATACACTCAGAACTATTTTCAAATCTGGCTATCACACACGAGTGTCCACACTCAATCCAGCTTAACCCTGCTTCTTTGTTGTCCTCCAAACCACTAGGTGGCACCTCGTAATATACAGTCCGTTCAGGCTGTGGTAGGACCGCATGTACGTCGTGCGGTAGAGAAGAGACCGCCAACATTTTTAAAATTCTGAAAATGGCCGCTGAAAAACCTGGAGCGGTGAATTCCTCGTCAGTATTAGCTTGACTCAGCAGTCTGTTAACTGTGGCTGTTGTCATGAACATGTCGCACACAGTCGAGGACATCTGTCTGGTTTGAGAAGTTCATTCAGCAGGACGTAACGGTGCGCTGTTGAAACACGCTAGCGTTAGCTTTGCGCTGAAATGTTTCTTTTAACAACAGATGCTACATACACATGCTAATAAAACAGTAATACCAGTATTAGCTCGCTGCCATTAGCACCACAACGCAGAGCTATTTATGTGCTATCCTACTTTTTTCCTTCCTCACCTCTCTGCACATCCCTCCATACGTCTCTCCCTGCTAACCTCATTTTCACTCCGTGAGACCGATTTAGGCTTTTTTAGCTTATTTTTAGGCTGAGACGTCACGTCAGAGGCTCTCAGCTCTGCTCTGATTGGCACCGTTTGTACAGCTTTTTTAAAAATGCTGGTGTCAAACAAAGAGCATCCTTCATGTTGTTTCATTAGCTGATACGTTCACATGCAGCAGGATCATCACTGAACGTCTTGACTCGCTGCTCCTCTTCACGTTCACTCACGGCGTCCTCCCTCAGCACCCTCAGTCTTCATCCATCCATTCGTGTCATTCTTTTCCCAGCAGTCGGACAGAAATAGCGCCGTGTGTACCAGTAGTGAACTGGAATAGATCCATACCAGGACCTCACACACCCACATAGAAGGTTAGACTTACTTCCTGGGTGTTCTCTGTTAGAGACCCGACACTCCGGGAAGGAGAAGGTTGTTTTTGCATTCATGTTCCCTGGAAGTTCCTGGAAGGTGTTTGTTGTTGTTTTTATAACCTCCTCTCTGTCTTCTAGCATTTTAGCAAATATTCCAACAGTTCTTTTGTATTTGCAGCTTCTAGCCTTGAAGAAAACCAAATCCATCTTATTTGCATATTGGACACATTAATTAGGTGTTTTTCCACTGCAGGAACTAAGAAGCCATTAAAGGGAGTGGGGCAGCCCTGTATGTGTGTTGTTTATGTGTGTGTGTCTGCAGGAACTGCCCCTTTAACGTCTCCTTTACAGCTGTTTTTGGAGAATGAAGATGGTATCCAGAAAAAAAAACACAGTGGGGAGGAACTTGGTGCTAATTGTGTAAACTCAGCACCTTGGTTCCCTCACGATCGAGCACACAAACAAATCAGCATGAAAAAGTCCACTAATGCAGAGAGGCTTCACTGCGATCAGACACCATGTGAAAACACACCGGCTAACAGGCCAGCTGCAGTTCCTGTAAACATCTG